>NW_027556180.1:160223845-160421345 GCF_003287225.1 Phascolarctos cinereus
TAGCGCTTGCTATGAACCTAGAACTATGGGGAGATAGCACAGGCACTGGAGAAATAAGGACAAAAAAAACAAGAAAAGAAAAGAAACATTCTCTGCCTTCAGGGAGATGATATTTCATCAGGGGAGAGAATATGCACATATATAAGCTGTACAAAGCCAAAGAGTCAGGAAGACCAGACTGACTAAACTGAAGACTATGTGAAGGAGAATAATTTATAATAATGCTAGAAAAGTAGGTTGGAAGCAATGGGCTTTTCATGTCAGATGAAGAGATTTTTTTTATTTGATAGAAATAATAGGGAACTACTAGAGTTTATTGAGCAGGGGAGGGATATGGTCAGACCTGTGGTCTAGGAAAATCACTTTGGCAGCTGTGTGGAGAATGGATTAGACAAATGAAAGACTTGAAACAGGAAGTCCATCTATTCTGCTCAAAAAGCAAGTGGAGCAGGTGACCCAAAACGTCCTTGGTTATATAATAAGATCATGAACAAAATGATATCCAGTCATTTGAGTTGTCTGGGTTTTGGTTTCTCCATCTGCAAACTATTCTTAATATAGGCTTCCCTCCCACTCAATGGTCAGCGCTCTCAGTCTTACTTACCTTTGAGTTTTCCCCTCTACCTATTAACTTCCTAAAGAATGTCAGTGGCATTGGGTCTAATTTTCAAAGGTTCTTTTCTGGTCCCTGGGCTTTGGGCACTACAGCTTGGTGGGGAAAGGTGTGGATCAGGGGTCTATGGGCATGGGGTTAACTCCTTGTTCCCATGATTACAATCTATATGACCTTGGCAAGTCATTACATATATCCAGGACTCAATTTCTTCATCCATGAAAAGAGAAGTTTGGACCAGATGATATTTATATACTATTTTTTATTTTTCCTTTTCCTTTTTGAGGTTTAATGCAGAATTTGGATTTATTCAACACTAGTGGGCA
The DNA here is from genome assembly GCF_003287225.1 of Phascolarctos cinereus. Lineage (NCBI taxonomy): Eukaryota > Metazoa > Chordata > Mammalia > Diprotodontia > Phascolarctidae > Phascolarctos > Phascolarctos cinereus. Next base: position 160,224,785 of record NW_027556180.1, read on the forward strand.
GGATTTCTGGGCAACAAGTGGTCGTGGTTTCTGCTACATGACTTCTAATGGTTCTGCATTTCCTTAGTTGTGATGTGAGCAGATTTTTTTTTAATGGTCCATTTTCATACAAATGCCATAATCTAATTTGGTAGCACACATGTTATAAAAAAGGCAACCTAGAAAACCACATGTTCCCACTGCTTGAATCATAGTAACTCAGTTTCTTCTCAGGATTTAAAAAAAAAAACACCTAACATTCCCAGGAATATTTCACTCATTGGAAGACTGTGTCTCATTAATCTCTCCCAAGCACTTTATAGACACATTTAAAAGCACATTATTAATCCTCACACAGTCCCTTGAAAGGGATGAATCTATACATTTACAGATGATGAAACTGAGGCCCCTAAAAGCTAAGCAACTTGCCAAGGTTTACACCAAAAATAAATGGCAGAATTGGGACAAGTACAGTGGCCTCCTGACTCGAAGTCCAGGTTCTGCTAAGTAGACCATGCTTCCTCCCCAATTAAGGAATATTATTCCAACAGAAATGGTCAGATCATGGGGAAAAAAATGAATTGAATGTAAGTTAATCCCTACCTGAGTTTGCATAGCTTGCTCTCTTCCGCATTCACACATGTGGAGTCACTAGGGAGTTGTCTGGCTGTGTGTATTATTCCACAGCTGTCAGATAAATCAAAGATCCCAATGCAAAATGCAGCACTAGGAAACCTTATGTGATGTGGTTTTGTAATACTCGCTGGAGGACTTTCTTTGGGTCTATAAAATAATGAATGGATTGCACTGGAGACTAAGAATAGTATTTTCATGTGTGACAAATGTAATCCTGCAGGAAAAAAAAATTTTTCGTGTCATTTAAAAGAAAATGTTACCCCCTTGCTTTAGACTAGACCTCTAGAAAATGAGAATTGGGTACCATCTTTTAAAACCTTGTGTTTTTATAATGAAGAAAGCGGGGGCCTGTTTCATTTTACTGGTTTATAGGAACATGTGTTAGTGAATGCACCAGACTGGAGAGGGAAAAGTAGGAGCAGTGCTCGTACATTTGCAGGGTAGAGGTGCCACTGGTATGGGGAAAGGCTCCAGTTTCATATCAGCCCTTCTTGGAGGTGAGATGACAAAGAAGCTGAGCCATGTCATAAATTAGCAGCCCCACAGCACCACCTCAATGATTTTCTTCAGCCAAAAAGCACAGTCCATTTGTGACCGGCCTCTGATTTCCCTGGCAGAGCTTCAGTCCTACTGCACAATGTCAGATTGCAGGGTAGTCAGAGATGTGATGGCGAGGCTATAAAATACAGAGTTTGGAAGTGGCCTAATTATCCGATGTTAAAAACAAAAATTATGGGGCTCAAGATTGCTATTGTGGTGATGTCTTTGCAAACCCTTTAAACAATCCTACAAAGGAAGCAAAAGTGGTGCCATGGGTCTGGTGCCGCCATTGGCAGGCTTCCCGCTATGTACTGATAGCTCGTCATTGTAATAGGTAACATTTTCCATAGCAATGCCAGGCACAATACAGCCAGGCCGAGTGTTTCAGATTAGCTATTGCAACTGTTATTTTAAGCACACACAGAAACATATCTCAAAATTCTCAAAAGAAAATGGTCAATGTATCTTCAGGGGGAAATCACTGCAATTGTCTTATTATAGCCAAAACTCCGAGTACCATATCTGAATAAGACGTATAAGCTGATTCAAAATATATGGAAAATATGCATGTAAATGCAAGTCAAATCACCATATCAGAAGGGTGATTAAGACTGGCTCCATGGTTTGCCTCTAAAAAATTCTAACTATGGATCCAAAGTTTGGGTCTTTTTTTTTGCTTTCTTATTACATTTTTGTTATTGTTTTTCAGTGGTTGTCAGTTGCGTCCAATTCTTCCTGACCTTATTTGGGGTTTTCTTGTTAAAGATACTGGAGGGGTTTGCTACTTCCTTCTCCAGCTCATTTTATAGATAAGGAAACTGAAACAAACAGGGTTAAGTGACTTGCCCAAGGTCACACAGCTAGTAAGCATCTGAGACTGAATTTGAAATCAGGTTTTCCTGACTCCAAGCCCTTTTATTACATTATCCAGTGGGTAATACCCTGGGTGCCAGGGTAGATAGAGTGCTGGACTGGAGTCAGGAAGACCCTGGGTTCAAATCCAGCCTCAAACATTTACTAGCTATGTGACCCTGGCAAGCAACTTAACTTCTGTTGCTTCAGTTTCCTTATTTATAAAATGGTGGTATTCTCTACATCCTAGGATTATTGTGAGAATGAAATGAGTTAATATTTGTCGAGAATTTTGTAAAACTTAAAGCTCTATACAGTGCCAGCTATTATTACAAGAGATTATTTACTTTTCTTATATACAGTTTTAAATGACAACAAAAAAAAAATCAATACTAATTTTATATCCTAGAAAGAACACTCAATTTAGAGTCCTAGGTTCTGGATTCAGAACTTAGTTCTCCTACTTATTTCCTCTGTGACTATAAAAAGTCACTTTCCCTCTCTGAAATAAAGTTTCCTCAATTTCTAAAATAAAGGAGTTTTATTCCATAATATATAGAGTCCCACCCAAGTCTGAGTCCTAGGATCTCCTGTGTTCTAGATTTCTTTCCAATATGCCAGGGGATAATGGCATGTAACAAATCTATAAATACTGAATAATGACATTTTTTTAAAATTTCCATTTAATTTTTTTAAATTCAAATTATCCTTTTGTCTAAGGAACTGAGATTCTCAAAGGCAGGATCAACATCTGGTCTGATTCAATAAAACTGGAGAGGCCTGGGCAGGTATAAGGGTGAGAATCCTGGGCAGTAAGCTTTCTCTTTCATTCATCCTTGGCTCTTTATCAGTCTCCACTTTTCTGTTTGTTCCAGTTCCTCCAGAAAAAAAAAAAAACTGCAGAATAAAGAGCAGGTGCTGCAGTGAGCCTGGATCTTATTTGGCTATAAGTCATGGCTAATGAGGGCACATGTGTCCTTCACGTGTGCCTTTGTTCACAGGTGTCTTTTGCATTGTCTTCCTTTTGAAGTTCTAGACCCACCTGTGGCTGCTGGGAGTCAAGCACTGTGACACACACAGCAGACACAAACACAACGGGGTTCTCTTGATCGCTACAGCAGAGCTTTTTTGCAAATGGATGGAAAATTACCTGAGAAGATAGATAGAAAGTACAGACCATCTGATTAATCATCGTTACCCAGCATATACCTGGAACATAAGAGGAATCAGTGTATACAAAGCGCTTAGCAAAATTGAAAGTGCTATATAAAACTGAGCTATTATTGTCATTATCATTATTAATGTTATTGTGATTAGCATTGCTGAACAGAGCATTCTGTATCCCATTATGTAACATTATTAACCCTAGATAATTCACTTGCTATGCTTTGATTTATATGAGAAAGACACAAACAGACTTTACAAAAGCTAGTTTTTGAAAACTACAAATTGATGACTGATAATTATGGGTAGTTAAATGCTGAATGAGGGGAAGGTAGTACTGAAGAGAATGGACCAGGCTTGGAACCAGAAATAAGTTCATGGCCTGGCTCTGCTACCTAATAGCTATGTGACCATAGGCAACTAAAATTTCCATTATTTTTTTTTAATTCAGACTATCCTTTTGTTTAAGGAACTGAGATTCTCAAAGGCAGGATCAACATCTGGTCTGATTCAACTGAAATTGTCTATGTAACCATAGGCAATTCACATTCTCTTCATGCTTATGACAACTACCCAAAATGAGTTATCCATACATATGTCAGTGGAAGGAGTTTCACCATCAGGAGTTTTCTATACTGATGAAATCACAGATTTGGTTAATAAAGAGAAAAAGCCAAACCAAACAAAAGCATATCCTAACATATAATATATACATGGGGGGATGGTATATGCACATTTGAAAACGTTTGCTATTTCTCAGATTCACCTCTCTGTTCTTCCTCTATCTGTATTGTCCGTTTATGATATGGCCAATGCAATTGGTTATTCTAAGGGGGAAAAGCTTAATTCCTGGTTTAGACAGGTCAGGAGGCATGTAGCAGGTGGCTGATAGTGGTCTGGCTGGCATTCAAGCGAGTCAAGCTTTTAATCAGGTTGCATTCCTCACTGCTTTTTCCGGGGGCGGGGGTGCTTTCAAATCAATGTTCTTTAATATCTTAGTTCCAAGAACATCCCAATGTTCTTCAGTGCAGTTCCACTATGACAAAACAGTCTCTAGCACATATCAATCAGTCAGCGAGCATTGATTAATCATCTATTAATGCAGTGTAGGTACTTTGCTAGTCATTGAGGAAACAAGTACAAAGAATGAAATAATCCCTGCTCCCAGCTTCCATTCTAATTGGGAAGGGGAGTACAAATATAAATATTTAGAGCATAAATATAAAGAGAATAACTATGAAGTAGTTAAATACAAGGTAGTTTGGGAAGAAGGGCACTAGCGATGGAGGGAGGGAGGGTTCTCAGAAAAGTCTTCATGTAGATAAATGGTGGTACTTGAGCTGCAGATCACAGCTACATAAGAAATCTTTTATATATAGAAACCCATGAAAACTTATGTTGCAAAACACTCCAAAGCATACTTCACTTTCTCTCTCCTCCCCACCTCCCCCCACTTTCTCTATTCCAGGATACAGAACTTTAGGTAGAAGATATAATTCTATGCTTTACTTATTGACACCTGAATGAACATATGAAGTCAAGTTTCAAAACTTATCCTTCAAAAAAGGATGTTTGTTCTCTCACTGAAACAATTAAGACTAGGCTAATAAAAAAGGCCTCTCAAATTTCTAACTAATACTTGAAGTAAATTGAACTCATTTAGAGAGTTTAGGTTACTCAATTATCTTGTTTTCACTAAGTTTTCAAGTCTTCAAAGTTGGAACTAAAGCAGAAAATAAAATTTCTTCAATATCAAGAAATATATATACATATGTGTGTGTGTATGTGTGTGTGTATAATGTTTCTTGCTATTATTTTTCTGATGAAAATGAAAGCAGGAAACACTAACCTAAGCACATCTCATTCTATCCTAGACTTTTATGCTTATTTTATTTAATCAAGGCACCAAACATCAATCAGAAATACCATAAACCTAGAATGACAAAACAATAGATTTTCCTTACTAGAAGGCAATGACAGTATTCAATTTGTTTGCATTGGCGGGACATTGTCCCATTTTGTTTTATTACCCAGTAACAGTTATTTCATTCATAGAAGAAGCAACTAAAACTCCAGAACATATTACAAATTCAAAAATTAGTTACAATTTAGGAAAGTTCATTGCAGAGTGTGATTTGTCCTTTAAAAAAAAAAAGCACTGGCCTGAGACTTAAAAGAAACTGGGACAGTCCTAACTCATTTATTCCTTCATTCTGGCTTGGTAGTAAGCAAGAAACAAAAAATGAAACCCCAAATCAGGAATCAGATGAAGAGAGAATTTGAATACATTTCCCTTTTCCTTTTTCAAATCCTTTTTTTGTTTGATAGAATCTAAGGGTAAGTTCATACAACTATGTTGTAATCCTACATAGCCAAAATTCTCTGTGGGTCCAATTCACCACGGCTCATTAAGATGGCCTAATTGGAAATAGAAATCACTTGTAGAGATGGGTATGATGGCTGCAGTAAAAAACCTAGTGTCCAATTCTACTACAATTGTGTAGGCTTAGCTCGTGTTTCTGGGGAAATGCCTCCCAGGCTTACTGATAATGAGGAAATAAGTAGAAATGAGCAAGAAAATGGGGTGGACAGTGGTTAATTTGATAGGGGGCGATGAAGATTAGATCGGCTAAGGGGAGTGTGAATGGGTCTCATAAATTTTTTTTCCAAACCCTTTGGCCAGGTTACTTTGATGAAAAAGCCACACCACGTGAGCTTTCACTATTGATTTTTCCCTCAATTCAGGTCAATTAAAGTCAGCATGCCTTTGAGTTTTGACCATGCACAAGACCTCTGAGTTGGGGATTGAGAGGGATATAAAGATGAAGAAGATACAATCCCCTGCCCTAGAGAAGTTCAGACTCTTGCAGAAAAAACTTGAAATTTTCCCTATCTAGTTCTAACACTTTCAGAAGCTTGGTGAAATGTATGCCAACTTGTAAAGTATTTTCATTTTAAAGGCAAATCCTACAGAGACTACAGGCTAAAGTAATAGAATAACTCATGACATTAAAGTATCATAGCTTAAAACTCCATTCTCCAGGAACTAAGGATTGTAACATTAAAACATTTAAACTTTTAGCTCTATTAATACTTAATATTAGCCTGCTGATGTATCTATGCATTATAACATATTTACGTAAATTCACTGATGATCATGCAATGCCAATGGAAAGCTATGAGGAGATGTGTACATATGTGTGTATATGTTTTAACTCATGACTTCAACTTTATTTAAAAAGCACACAACACATCTGCCCGAAAATTTTAGCAAGACCCAGCAGGTTGAATTAATTGAGCCAGAAACATCAACAAAACTTGCTTCATTTGTTGAGTTAATGAAATTTCATGTCCAGCAGGCTTCACTGGAATAGAATAGCTAGACAAATAAAATTATTGTTTGAAAATGATGCTAAGTATCTCTTTACTGGATAGTAAAACGAGTTGTATTGAATCAGTTTCTGGCTTAGACTGCACATTTTCAGGACAGCAAACGTTTTCCATTTCTGTTAATCTGAGGTGACAGCAAAGTACTTTCAAATGTTACGTGTTTAAGAAATAGATTATAATCTTGAAGGGGTTTTGGGTGGTTCTGAATTACTTTGTAAAATATGGAGTGCCTGAGCCAGGCTAATGTGGTTACTGTGGTCATAGACTTGTGCAGGGATGAAAACCACAAGCTGTAAGAACAAGTAGTCTTCCAAACATCACATCACTACAATAAATATAATTAACTGCTGTAATAGGGCCAAAGTAGGAATTTGGGAGTCTAAAGATACTGGAGCATATTTTTAAATCATTTTCAGAGAACAGAAATTACATGGTTCTTGAAAGTAATACTCATATTCAATCAGATTCCATCCAGTGAGAAAATTTATAGTGGATATCCAGTGTCTCAAATGAAAACATGTAGCATCCAATCTGGAAGAATTTGTTTGTTTGTTTTGGGTTTGCATTTAACACTGGTTTCTGTTTCATCATTAGAGTCAGCTATTATAACCAGTTGGCATAGGACAGAACTTGATTGGCTTAGTCTGGTTTGGCTTAATAAATGGATTTGGTTTCAGTTTGGGACGTAGTAGGCAAAACTGGATAGAACAGAAAAGAGAACTTGATAACATCAAACTTTGGCCAAAAGGTGAGTAGAATTTAGTAGGTTAAAAATAGCTTTTACAATTTTCTGATTTTTTTTTAATGACAAAGTCTTCTAATTGAACAAACAGACTAGACTGAAAGGGCAATCAGGAAAGAGGGCTGTGGCAATTCAACAACAACATAGCCTAAATACTGCTTTCAAAATTAAACTTCCACAAGCCAAAAGTTGACAGAATAACCACAAAACTTAATTTTAAAGGGAAATGTTGACTATGATTTATCCATTTCCCATTCACACAGAAAACCCTTAATATAGAGAGATATGTGTATGCATATGTAGGTAGATGATAGCCAGACAGAAAGATAGACAGACAGACAGACAGACAGACAGATAGATAGATAGATAGATAGATAGATAGATATAGATAGATAGATACATAGATACATAGATACATAGATACATAGATAGATACATAGATAGATACATAGATAGATACATAGATAGATACATAGATAGATGGACAGATGGACAGATGGACAGACAGACAGACAGATACATAGTTATATACATTTGCAGACATGTTTGTCCCTATACAGGTTAAGACAGGAGGCAAAGAGTATGGATAAGCGAGACACTTTTCTGAAAACTGTAATCAATGGGTCTCCTAGTAACCATCTTAATTTAATAATTCTATAAATGATGAGAAAAGAGAGCTCACAGTAAAATCTCTAACTTTCCAATGACACTAATTCTCCCAAGTAAGTGATATGATAAACTCATGAGAATCAAACACTAGATTTCAATAGATTATGTGAGTAAATAAAAAATTCTATGTTGGCAAATATAAAACATGGAATTTAAGGAAAAAAATGATCCAGAATACATTTATAAGAAAATGTAGTTTAAGCTTCAGTAAAAATAATAATAATAATAATAATAATAATAATAATAATAAGGAAAAGAACAACATAGATAGGAAGCACTGGCCCAATATACTGCTGTTTGTGTAAAAAAAGGCCCAAGAAAATCTGGTAATTCTCAAAAAGACAAACCCATCCTTATTCAACAATATGATGAACCTTTAAGCACTAGAAACGTACAGGGTATCCCAAATGACTGGACTACTTATTGTTCAGTTTTTTAGTCATATACACCTCTACCTTACCCCATAGACTTTGTCTATAGGGTTTTCTATAGGCAAAGATACTAGATTGGTTTTCCATTTCCTTCTCTAGTATGTCCCCATTTTATAAATGAGCAACTGAGGCAAATAGGGGTTAAATTACTTTCCCAGAGTCACAGAGCGAGTAAGCATCTAAGGTCAGATTTGAACTCAGATCTTCCTGACTCCAGGCAAAGGACTCTATTCACTGCCTCTAACCCTGGACTACTACCTCCATTTTAATCTCTCTGTCTCAAGTCTTCCCCCTTCCCCCACTTTATATCATCCTTCAGAGTTGCCAAATTGATATTCCTAAAGCAAAGATCAGAGTATGCTATTTCTCTGCTCTGGCACATCCAGTGGCTCCCTATTGCCTCTAGAAGAAAATGCAAATTCCTTTGTTTGGCATTAAAGCCCCTCATAATGTGGCTCATTTTATTTATTTATTTATTTATTTTTCAGATTTGACTTTCTACCAATGCTTTATGTTCATTCCTCCCAGGTACTAATGCCCTCACCACCACTCTCTAAAATTACTTTGTATTTACTTTGTACATACCTTGTAATTGTTTATCCTTGTATGTATATATACATATTGTATACATATACATATAAGTCTTTCCTTAATTGAATTTAAGATCCCTGAGAACAGGAATAGTTTCATTTTTGCCACTGTATTTCAAGTGTCTAGTACAATTCTTAGTAAATTGGGGCTTAGTAAATGTTTCAACATTACTTGTCCAACAAACTACCGTTAATGTATACAATGAAGAGTTTAGTATTTAAATATTATAAATGTTGCCATGAAGTTAATCTGACACATATTTAAAACTACTTCTAATCACAAATTTGCTCTATGGTAATTAGTCATTGTTGGTAAGGGAGATAGAGAGAGGAAAGCACCTGTGATTAGATTAATTGATAGAGAACTCCTAGAAGAGGAAACTGTCGGTGAAGATTGCCATTTTCGCTGCAGCTAATAGTCTTTGAGATTTGCCTTGAGTCTTAAGAGGTTAAATGACTTGCCTAGGGTCTATGTCAATCTGTGTGCTGAATACAGGTTTTTTCTTCATCTCCAAGGCCAGCTCTCTAACCATTTATGCAACACTACCTCTCACAGGAAACTTCACCAACTTTCCAATTCCACCCAGTGCCACCGTTGCTCATGATACAACCTGAATCAAAATGCCTGTACTAGTGAACCCTTGTCAGCCCAATGAGAATATCACCAGACTTGGGGCTTTGTGGAGTTAGGGAGACTGATTAAGCTGGGACTGAAGACAGTTTTCTTATATTTGGATTTATCTCTCACCTTTGTCAGTAGCCTGAAAAATCAGAAGCCAGATCCCATGATCATCCAGAGTTATCCTCAAAAGAAGAATAAAGTAAGGAAGCGCATAGAACTTGGAAAGGAAAAGAGGGACACAAAAATGTGAGATATGGAATAGCATTTGAGGGGTTTAATGGGGAGAAGGGAGAATGAATAACTGGGCAGTGCAGTAATCTGTCTTGAGATTTTTCTGATGGCCTCTGATCTAAGACGAGGGGAATTTAAATGACAGGACATAGCTAATGTCCTACTAGGAGTTTGTGCCAATGACCTAGGTGGTCTGAATGCCCCTGGCTGACAAGTACAACAGCATCCAGGAATCGAGAGGCAGAATAGACCTAACTTTCAAGGTCCTATAAGTTACTAATATAAGCAAAAGTTTGTGTCAGGCTGAGGATGATTATATGGTTTTTATGAGGCAAAATCCAATTTCAATGTGACCAGTCCACATCAGGGTGGCCAGTGCCTAGTCAAAAGAAACTAGCAACTTCTGATAAACATTTCTTGGTCAATTTAATGACCAATATAAAAATGTTCTATGTAAAGTTTACTTAAAGACCAAGTTTTTAAGACATGGGTCTAAAACTATAAAACAGTTACTAAAAAGCTTAAGTAATTTATGGATGATAAGTTATATAAGCTCCAAGAGAACAAGAACTGTGCCTTACTTAAATTTTAGACCCTTTCCCAAACTTTATTTAGTACAATGCTTTATACTGAATACTGTGGAGAGGCAGCTAGGTGACTTTTTGGATAGAACACTGAACCTGGAGTTAAGAACACCCCAATCCAAATCCAGGCTCAGATACTCACTGGCTCTGTGACCCTGGGCAAGTCATTTAACTTCAGTCTACCTAGAGGTTGTTATAAAGATTAAATGAGATAATATTTATATGGTATTTTACAAATGTTAAAGTACTATGTAAATGCTAGCTATTAATAAAAATAATGAAAGAAACTGTTACAAAACAATTATAAATCAAAGGATATTTTTAAGGACTTACTTATGAATCAAAGAAAAGAATCTGCCTCTATTTCAGGTGGTAAAGAATTAGAAAATGAGGGGGACAACCAGTGAAAATGCCCAGAGTCAGGAGATGGAGTGTTTTCTTTGAGGAACAGCAAAGAAGTCAATGTCACTGGAGGAGATTACAGTATAGAAGACTAGAAAGGTAGAAGAGGCCAGGTGATAAGGACTTTGAACACGAAACAGAGGGTTTTATGTTTGATCCTGGTGATAACAGGGAGCCACTGAAGTTTACTGACTAGGGGCTAGGGGCAGGTGACGTGGTCAGATCTGTGCTTTAGGAATATCACTTTGATCCCTGAGTGGAAGATGACCTTGACTGAGAAGGATCTAGAGGCAGGGACACCAACCAGGAAGTTACTAAAGTAGTCTAAGAAAGAGGTAATGATGTAATGTCATAGGAAAAATGGGGGCATATAACAGAAAGGTGATGAAGGTACAATTGACATGACTTGGCAATGGATTGGATGGGGAGGAGAGGAAGAGAGACTGAGGAGTCAAGTATGACAACTAGGTTCGGGGCCGGAGTGGCTGGAAGGATGACAGTAATGGTGAGGAAGAGGCAAGGGTTTGGGGTAGAACGGTAATCAGTTCAGCTACCTATGGAACATCCAGTTCTAGATGTTAGGCAGTTGAAAATACAAGCCTGGAAAGTCAGGAAAGAAATTAGGGCATACATTTCTAATCTAATAGGTTATTGAGCTAGAGAAGTCATAGTTCTGACTTCATATGTCTTATCTTGTCCGTGGTATGTCAGTACTCTAGCAAAGTTTTCAGTAAAGTAAATTTCTATAAAGCAAATATAATTTTTCAATTGATTTTTATCATAAAATTCCCAGAGGGGAAAAATGTAATAGGATTTCCAGGTTTTGCCTCTCTACTCACCTAATGTCTGGATCCCTGACACCTGCTACCAGTTTTTAATGGTATTATAGCTTTAGATCGGGAAGGACCCTTTGAAGTCATTGAATCCAATCTCCTCATGTTAAGAAAATGAGACCTATAGTGCTTCCTATTGACTGTTAATTTGGGCCTTTGCCAGTCGCCTGCCCTGGACCTGCTTGAATTGAACTTGTAACTCTTGTACTCTACTCTGACTTCAGCTTATCTTATAATTATTTCCATTTGGACTAAAATTTACTTTCTAGATTTGCATTTTCTTAGTTGAAATCACAATTCCTTATGTTTGTCTTTGGATTTCATGTTTCAGCCCTTCAGAATTGCCTAGACTCATAGTCCTGGACTTTCCTAGCCAGAACCATCCTATTACTTTTTCCCCACCACCCTAGTTATGACACGGAAAGACCATGATATATGGAAAGGATAGAGAATAGGTTTCTGGGGAAGGGAAAGAAAATATACCAGCAGAAGGAAAATACAGTTAACAATAATAACAACAACAATAATAATGTGATTTTATAGCACATTAAGGCTTACAAAGCTCTTTACATGCTATGTCATCTGGTTTTCACAAAAACCTTGTGAAGTAGGTACTATTATCATCCCTCGTATAATAGATGAGGAAACATGAGTTTGAGAGAAGTCAAGTGACCTGCTTAGGGTCTCGCAGCCAGTAAATATCTGTTGGTCTTTCATTCTCAAAGAGGACCATGACATCAGGAAGGTAATGCCATGACTTGCAAGTGAATTCGATTTAAGTGAGAGAGGGCTGTACAAAGTCACCAGCCTCACTCTCTCCTCTGGAGCCAGTGGCAAGATAAAGATCAGGACAACTAGAGAAGGCCCTGGATGCGTTGGGAGAAGGTTGGCTTTTTTAAGTTAAGGTCTCAGTTTTATTGAAGCAACACCCATCCAGTGATTAAGGCTAGATAAGACAGGAGGCCAGTAAGTTTCTGAGGCAGGATTTGAAGAAGGGTTAGAATTGTTCTACTTGGTCCCAAAGGGAATAACTAGAAATAAGAAGAAAGAGAGGTTATACTTATACTTTATGGTAAGAAAATCTTCCTAACAGAGCTATTCAAAGGTAGACTAGGGGGGATTCATATAATCTACCCATTGCTCTGATTCCTAAAATCTAGCCCCAGTGCAGATTTTCACAATCTAGCCAATAGCCCGCAGATGCTCATATTCCTTAAGAGTCTAGCTAACATGGCAAATCTTCAATAAACCTTGTTTTTGGCTGAAAGGAAAAAAAAGGTAGACTAGGACACCTCAGGATGGAGCAGATGATTCTTCAGTAGAGGTGTCTTAGCAAAGACTAAAATGACCATTTGTGTTTGTAGTCATGGTTATGGTTATTGTTGTGGTGGTGATGGTTTTTCTAAAGGAGATTTTCATGAAGGTGAAGGTAAAGGTGAGATTAGATGGCCTTTGAAATGCTGTGACTATGAACGTGAAGGCATGAAAATAAATATTACCTATTTCATAATTTTATTTCAAGCTATGCCTGCAAACAATTGTTTATGTTCCTACCCAGCATTCCCTCAACGTTTCAGCTATATTATTAAATCACAGTCAGAAATCTCTGAAAGCTTCTTGAACTCTTCCAGGTTCAGTGTGCCAAAAAAGCACTCAAATTCTACTTAATATCCTAATGATCCATAAGGGTCTATTACTTTTGAATTAGGAAGCTAGATAACACATTAAATGGAGGTCCAGGAAGACCTGAGTTTAAATCCTGCCTCAGAAATTTACTAGCCATGTGACCCTGGGTAAATCACTTAACCTCTCCTAGTCTCAGTTTCTTCAAGTGTAAAATGGAGATGATAATAATGGGACTCATCTCAGAAGATTGCTGTAAAGATTAAATGGGATAACACCTAAAAAGTGTTTTGCAAATGTTAAAGCATTATATAAATGCTAAATGATGATGATGATGATGATGATGATGATGATGATGATGATGATGATGATAAATATGGCAACTTATTCCTGGAAAAATTAGCTCATGGGGGCAGCTAGGTGGTGCACCTGCCCTGGAGTCAGGAGGACCTGAGTTCAAATCCAGCCTCAGACACATAACACTCACTAGCTGTGTGACTCTGGGTAAGTCACTTAACCTCATTTGCCTAAAAAAAAAAATAGCTCATGACCTGAAGAATCCAACTGCATATGTATTCAATATATTATGAATGAATACATATTTTAATGCTTACTATATGTCAAGTACTGTGCTAAGTGTTGGGGATACAAACACAGAAATGAGACAAAAATTGCCCTCAAAGAGTTTACATTCTAATAAAAGGAGATACAATACACAGAGGAATGGTGGCCAGGGAGGGATATTTTGGTTTAACAAGTCATAGAGGTAGTGAGTAGAGCTGTACAGAATTTGATTCACACAATCTTTTCAGTTGCAATAACATATCCTCCCTAAAGCAAGAGGTTGGAAAGTATAAGGACGTGGAAGATGGAGAATGGGGAGTGAAGTTATACCAACAGCAAAAAAGATGGCCAAGGTGGAATGTAATGCATGTCTGGGGTCAGCTACATATAGTGAGCTATCTAAATTTTCACTTACCAAACAGTAAAACAAGGACCCCAGAGGGATCTGGAATTTTAAAGCTAACTGCATTAATTTCCCTAGTCAGTCAACTAGCATTTATCCAGGATATGATTTTTAGTGGTCTGGTGGACCTGAGAATGGTTCAGCAAGACAAATGGCAAAAAAGATAGCCAGGTTAGAATGACATACATATGATCTAAAATGAACAGTGTGGAGTAGCGAAAAGAACACAGGAGATCTGTGTTCAAATCCTGGCTTGACTGTGGTCAAGTCACTTAAAATCACTGAGCATCATTTTATTAGGATCACTGTGGTATAGTAGAAACACTGATATGTGGAGTGAGATGTTTTAGAATCACAGTACTATTACTCATTATCTGTGTGACCTTAGACAAGTCCTTTAACTTGTGTGAGCCTCAGTTCCCTCATCATTAAAATGAGGGACTTGACTATTTACACAAAGGAAACACATGCCCAAAGTCACATGCATATACTAACTGGGAGAGGTGGAAATCAAACCTAGAGAATCTGACTCCAAATACAGCACTTTTTTCCAACATTCTAGACTAGAGATGTGAAAGGGGGAAGGGAGGTGAGAAGGGAAGTTCATATGTGCATGTGTGAACACGTGCATGTGTACATACAGTAGAATAAGGAAGGGAAAGAAAGCAAAAACTGCAGTAGAAAAACTGTCAGCAGTAGCATATTAAAGTCAATTCTAAGCCACCAGGCAAGTTCAATCTGCAGCAGACATCTGTACACAAACAAACACTGTGGAAAGCAGTCACAGCTCTTGAACTTACTAAGAAAAGTAAACAATGAACCCACAAGGTTGATTTAAAAAAAAACTGTAAAAATGAAAGCACTGTTCTTTCCCAACTAGAAACATTTATTCTTTGCAGCTACTATTTTTCAATAATTGAAAATTTGGGGGCTCAAAGCCAATCTGAACTGGAATTTGAACTATGCAAGCTACTGGGACCATTTTTACCTCAACTTACTTTTGCTTTTCCAAATATTGTCTATAAATGGCATCTAGACTTGTGCCTTATATATCTATATGTGTCTATATGTATGTGTGTGTGCGTATATATGTATATACGTGCACACGCGCACACACACACACATATGTGTGTGTGTGTGTGTGTGTGTGTGTGTGTATATATATATATATATATATATATATATATATATACACATCATATATATATATTCTCTTTAAAAGCCCTTGTATCAACCCCATGGTATCATGTTATGCTCAACATTCTTTCTACCAATCCAAAGTCCAGCCAACAGAATATGCAAAATATCCCAGACATGGTTCGGCTTAAAACCCATGTTACACATAGCCATTGTTCAAAAGTATTTCTGGACTGGAAAGGTAACTTGCTGTAATGGCAAAAATATTGAATTTAGAGGCAGGACAACATGAATTCAAATCCTTTCTGTATCAGAGACTTATCATCTTTTTGACTGTAAGCAAGTCATTAGCATCTGTTTCCTCATTTGTAAAAATAGGCCTTTATAAAATCTATATTGCCTACCTCAGTGGGTTCTTGCGAAACTCCAATAAGATCATATATGTATAGTGCTATTTAAATAGCAGCTGTTATTACTGAATGAAAAAATAACAAATGGATAGACACTTCCTGTCATCATAGCAACAAGACACACACTTCTTAAAACTTTGCAACTATTCTTTTGGATTGTTTCTTAAGTCCCTTGACTACCAAAATACTGCATTCTCATTTAAACAATGATTTCAAGAGATGTTAAGTAGGTAATTTTCTTTAACAGAAATAAGTGGCATAAACAATCCATTGAAAGGGCCAAAACTAAGACTGTCATTTTCCATATGCTTATATTTTTAGAACAGGATTTAGTGAAACAGAAGGAAAAGGAGCTAGATAAATGCATGAGACACCATTTGTGACAAATGTGACAAATACAAAGCGGTTGGTTTTTTTTTTACCTATTTAACAAACATGAAGACTCCAACAGACTTTGGCAGGAACTTCACAAGACAAAGCCAAGACCCAGCAACGTGTTATTTATGTTATGATCCAATCCTTTTTCCTGAATGTCTTTACATATAAAAGGCAAAATGTTAACAATGGAATATTATCCAATTTAAATGTAATCACTTGCACATGTGGGGAAGCTACAGCTGAAATGTCTCCCAATAATTATTTATGGGGTCTTGATAGCTTTATATCAAAAAGAGGAAAGTAGTAGCTGAAACTACTGAGATCTTTTTTTTTGTAATCTGTGATCTATGATGAATGCAAATGAGAAGATGATATGTTAGAGTTATTTAGTTCACATTGAACCATTATGAACCATTCTCAGTTGTATTTTTTTTTCTTTTGTAGTTGTCATCATCACAGTCGTCATTGTTGTTATCATTGTTGCTCAGGAACCACATACCTGGGTCTGGGAAGATGCTCACACTTGAAGCTTTGGGAAGTCATTGCATTCCAAAAGGTTTATCAAAGAATCGTAGAGAATTATAGCATGTGAGTGCTGGAAGAGACCTTTATAGCCTTCTTTTTCCTATTTGCTTTTCCAGAAAGCCAGGTTTAATCTTGGCTTACAGCCCATAATAACCTTCCAAACAGCTATCAAGAACAAAACAGGTTTTCAAAGTCTGCATAATAGGATAAATAAAAGGTTCTATTATTTATTTTTAATATGTAAATAACAGCTGCAGAAGTTTTGTAATGGTGGCTTTAAAAGAAAAATAAAAAGACAAAAAAGTCATTATTTGTAGCTAATTTGTGATTAAATAGGTAAATTATATCATTGTATCTGATTCTTTTCAGTGTAAACTAGCACGCATATCTTGTAATTTTCTTAAATACTACTTCGTATTCGAGCATGAGCATAAACTCTAAAGAGAAAGTATGTTTTTGGCTGTGTCTAAGCAGAGGAGCCAAATTGAATTGGAGCCATAAGTTCCAGCTCAAGTCCGCCAGCCGCTGCTGTCTGCACAGGTGCCAAACAGCACAAATTGGAACTTGCACCCAGCCACATTGATCACAGACCAGGACATGCTCAAGCACAGGTTTGACCAATTTGGCATAGTCATCAGCTACTAGGAAAACAACAGTAACAAATAGACCAACCTGGCATAGACAACACCCCCGCAGAATTTGAGCAAAATCACCAGGCAGCTCACGAAGGGAAAGGTACAGAGTCAAAAGCTTTGACATACCTTTCAAGTAAGGTTCCAGGATTGCTAACAAGAGATATTACCCTTAGCTCAGACAGGACCTGACCTCACACACTAGTATTTCTAGTCATATTCATTCATTCTCACAGAAGAACTTATAGAGAGGCATAATGAAGGAGCGGGGATAGGTCAAGACTCAGGGTCTCACACAGTGATGTACAAATGCTCCCCAAAGGCTTGAGACCTGACTGGCATTATGGGATTGGTAGTTGGAGGAGCATCATTCTCTTCAGTCCCTGAGTATGACAAATCCAGTGTTATTGTGGGCAAGTCACTTAACCTTAGTTACTTAGTACTTAGCACAGTGCTTGGCATAGAGTATATGCTATATAAAGGTCATTGTTGTTGTTGTTATATTCCAATCTTTGAGCTGGAGAACAAACAACCTTTGGTTGTGTCCAGCTCAAAGACCAAGGCTGGAATGAAACGCTTGCCCTTGTCCAAATTCCAATTACACTCAAACCACTATATTAGCTGAATTGAAATTGCCTAAAAGTCAGTTTCTAGTCCCAGGTGTGTGGACCTTGGGATATCACTGAAAGTCCCTAAACCTCAGTTATTCATCTTGAAATAGAGGCAATCATAGAAGCCCAAGTTCCTTCGTAAGAGTGGTTTAGAAGAGCAAATGAGTCATAGATTTTGAAGTACTGTGAAGAGTACAGCACAACACTAATATGAGATTTTCTTCTTCCCCAGATCTATACAGGAAACCCTAGCATTCTGAACATGCAGAATAATTAGATCTGTATCAAATGCCTATTTATGCTGAATGGTAGGGGAAAGACACATTCTGATCATTTGTACACTGGTTAACTGAGTTAGGTGTTGAAAGGGATACGTAACATTTATAAGAGCAATTCAAGGAAATGGGGACATTTAGCCTGGACAAAAGAAAAATTAGAGGGATATTATTTTGACATTCACCAATTCAAAAACATTCTCCTTGGATATAGAGGGCAAAACTGAGACCAAATAGCATAAATTACAGCAAAGCAGATTTCATAGGGTCTTAGATTCACAGATTGGAAGTCATCCTCTTTAATTATTTCATTTCATAAATGAAAGTACTGAGAGCTCAAAATGGTTAAATGAATTATCCAAGGTCAGACAGGTTTTAAGTAGCAGAGTCAGGTTTTGGACCCAAAATTTCTGACTCCAAATCCATAACTCTTACCAGCTCAGTATAAGGCAGAACTTGCTAACCATTAGACCTATCTAAAAAGGAAATAATCTGGTTTGGGAGACTGGATGACTACTTGTTGGAGGTATTATAGAAAGAATTCATGCTATAGTAGCTGCCCTAGATGATATTAAGACATGGGTTCTGTACTCAAGAATTTTACAGTCTTCTTAGGGAAATGAGAATAACATACAAGAAACAAACAAAAACATTCTGAGATAGCATATAATTATCTAATATAATGTTGGACAGAGTACAAGTAGCATAGCAGACAGCATCAATGTCCATTTTCAATAATAAATTAAATTGTATCAGTGTTTGTCCTTGTTATAAAGAATATAGTAAGTTGTTTTCAAATAGCTATTCTACATATAAAGAAAATGTTACCAAATGTCTTAAAAGGTTTGTTATGAAAAAGAGTCACCAGAGCTTAGAAAAATAAACTGGTTCTTTATAGGAAACTCTATACCCTTTAGTCAAAATTTAATCAACTCTTTTTAGTAATTTGTTTTACAATGCTAACTTAAAGTTGTAAGTAGGCACCATCTGGCCTGGAGGTGTCTGAATTCTTGAGGCCACCAATCAAAATATTTCTTCCCTCCAAGTTTCAAAAACCCCAGACTTTTTTTTACCCTTCTCCTCAATCCATATTTATGAGATCTGTCTCATCCCCTAATATCATGCCTTATTACCTACTGCTTTTGTATAACTGTCTTCGCTTATTCCTAAGGTGAATTAAAGTGAATTAATAGAAATAAATAAATAGAACCAGTAAAGTGAAGAGAGAAAGGCAGGAAGAGACTAGAAGATTACAAAATAATGAGAACTTAACAACATTCTCAGTAATGGACAGGCTCAATTTCCGTGATGAATCTGATATCCTTTTGCCCTTTGTACTCTCTTTTTGGCTCAAAAGTTAAGAAAGTTTTGGTGAACAATTTCAGTACGTAGAACAGTTCCTAACACACAGTAGGTACTTAATAAATGTGCATTGATTGAATGAATACATGAAATCTAGATTGGTTTTGTTTTGTTTTGCTTTTTTTTTTGTAACAAGAGTAGTCAATCTATGTACCCCATAAAAAGGAAAGTCTTGCACAGTGGAGATACAATATCCTGTGGCCCTTCAAAAGGAGTGGAATATCATTTAAGGAATGGACTGTGCATAAAGAGTACATGATATAATGCAATATAATGCACTTGTGACTCAAAAAACCTACTATATACAAACTGTGTCACTTATTTTCCTATGAATGTATAAGAAATATTTGTAATCAAGACAAAGAACGTAATGTTTGACATTCTAAAGTCATATTGCTTTTATGGTTAATCGCAGTTGAAAGCCTTGGAATTGTATCATGTGTGGAAAAGTTAACTGTGAAAATGTTACAATCTGTTGCCAACATGTCATTAGTAAAGGGGTTAGTAGAAATACTTTTCATCCAATTATCATTCCAGCTGTATGTTAATGTCAGTTGTATTAGCACAGCTGAGTCTTAGGCTAAAGCCTCTGCTATAATCAAATGATTACTTCGGTTCCCTTTTCAGTTACACGATGGCTCATCCACATACTATAGGAATAATATGTGAATTAGGTGTATCCACTAATTGCTAAACTAATATCCTGAACAGACCAGGAAAGGTAGTATGACATACTGGATGGAGCCTGTTGTTCTATGGAGATCTGGGTTCTGATCATGACTCTTAGTTACTAACTGTAGTAGTTTTGCCACCTTAAGCAATTTTTGTAGAACCTCAGTTTCCTCATCTGTAATGTGAGGTAGTTGAACTAGTTTACCCCTGAGATCTCTTCTGGCTCTACATCTATGATCATTTATTGCAAATATATCATTTACCTGTAGGGTCTCTTAGAATTCAAATTAACAGTAGTTGTATGGATTATTTTTAATATCTAACTGATAGGCTCAGAAATCTCATGTAATCCAAAAATATTTTTTTTGGCTTAAAAATGGAATTTGGTATTTCTCTTTGAATATGGTTGTGTCAATATTCTGGGCATTATCTTCAAACAAAATAATGAAGACAACTCAGAGAGCTAGGAGATCATTCAGTCTTCAGACTGTCCGTGTTCAATCCCTACATTCTGGGAAGATGAAGCTCTCCTTTAAACTGATTCAAAGATTTCACTCTATCCCCTTTCCCTAGAGAGAGGGGAGTACTGAAGTATTTGGCTCTCATTGGGTTTCTATGCATGAAAAGTAAATAGAAAGAGGTACTATGTCAGCAAATTCACAGTAAAGCTGAACAATCTTAATTGTTCAAGACATCAAGGATTAAGCACAATATAATATTAAATACTGAGCATACAGGAAGGAGAGGGACGATAGAGAATCAACCTGAAAGCAAAATTTTCTGTGGATGTCTCATTGCTGATAACCTAACTATAGCTAAATAAGGGTTTACATAGATGCATGCACATTCAAATTCTTACACATGATATCATGCATGAACTCTGCCTCAGTTTTCTCATCAGTAAAATAGAGATAATAATAGCACGAACGTCACAGGGTTGTTGTGAGGACCAAATGAAAGAATATTTGCAAAGCACTGAGCACACAATAGGTGCTTAATAAATGCTTATTGCCTTGTATACATTTATATCCAACATTATGAATGCATTAGTGTACATGCGCACATACTGCCATCGTTGGTTATCCCTGGGGGGGGGGGAATCTCTAGAATATGGCTAAAATAGTTTGAGAAGATACTACACTTATTTTCTAACATAAAAACAAGAAGATATGCTGTTTTAAAAGAAATTTAAAATCTTGGTAATTATTTTACTGTATTATCAGAATGCCACATCCCAGAGTATAGATTTTTATTGTTAAATCAGTGAATACACTTTCAGTTTCCACTTTCAGAAAGATATTGAATATACTATTACTCATTAATTAATTGTAATGCATTGAAAAAGATGTGCCCCAATTATGTTTCAATGAAAAGTGTGCACTGTAATTTGAATGCTAATAATACATCAATATAGGGTGCTACATATAGCAACAAGGCCTTTGTTTCTAGTAATATTAATTGACTTAAATGCACAAAACCAACTTACAAAAAACATTAACATTTTGAAGACAGGCACATTATCTAAGCTCATAAAATGAAGACAAATTCCATATAGAGTAATTTACAAAGCAGGCAATTGTTTAATACTAAAAACAATGAAAATCTTTAAAGCAATTTAGCATCCAAATATACTTGGTAAAAATGATAATAATACGATTGGAACATGAAGAAAGAAATATTAAAAAAACAGCCTTTTGGTTCTGCTTTTCAAAGGTGTTATGGTTTAGAATGTTATTAAACTGTGGGCTATGGGTATCTATCCTATAAATGATTGCTTCATTTCTTTGAATGAATGTATTTTGATCTGTTCTTTGTTTCAGGGATGCAACTCATCTATCCCCATGGAGAATTTTCTATATAACTATGTAAACAATTTTATTTACTCTCAGCTAGTTTCCTCAGGCCCATAATCAGGGGAACCATCTTGAACCAGCTGGGAAAGTTGATTGTTAAATTTTCGGCATGAGTATTTATACCTTAGAAATAAGCAAATTCTAAAAAGTCGGGCCTTGATTAATCATTTATGGATAAGCTTAAGAAGGTGATAAAAGTATTAATAACACAATTTCAACTTAAACGTGCATCATGTTTATATTTTTCCCTACAAGCACTTACTATTAAACACTTGCCAGTTTACTAGTGTCCATAATCATTAACTATTGGGGGAAAAAATGAAGCAAAGACCTGGCACAATGGAAAGAGCCAGAGAATGTAGGTTTAACTAACAGCTTTGCTTCTTAAAATGTGTTACCTTGGACAAGTCCCTTCACAAGTCACTTCTGTAATGTCTTAAGTTTCCTCATTTGTGAAATGATTGGGTGAGATATCTTCCAGTTCTAAATCAAAACTCCAATGATGGCATATACAAGTTGTCAATTTTATGGTTCTTAATGTCCTTAATAACCAAAGCTGGCTTTAGCCAGGTCCACTGATAGGAAAATGTAGAATCTTCCCTGAACATACTTCATCAAAATAATCATTTGGGGACACTGTACTAGTATAATGACTGACAACTAGGCAGTGACCCAAGGATGCTGCCCATGAGAGGAGAAGTAATAATAATTGGTTCTAAGATACTCAAGGTTCAAATACATGCATAACCTATCCATAAATACCCTCATCATTATCAAAAGCAATCAGGTATGACAGCCCCTCTGCTTCAAACTTTATAAGATCCTTTTATGACATTCTTCCCACTTATATATCACCATAATCATGCATTTGAGATGAAATAATAGAATGAAAGCTCATTCAAGACAAGGATTGTTTCATTTTGTCTTTGTACCTATGCTGCCTATCATAGCCCCTGGAATATAGTAATTGCTTAAGAAATCTTTGCAAATTGACTGATTAATTTTACCCTGATTTTAACAGTGGAATACATGTTGAGGAGAAGATGTAAATGTGATTCATCATAACCCCACATTTCCTTTTATTTAGTGGGGATCAGGAGGAAAATCTAGCTCTATGACCAATCCCCTCTACTGGGCAAAGGCAAGACTATTGGGAGGTGGGAGGCATTGCTCTTCATACGAGAAATAATACCCTGAAGGGGCATTAACAAATCACCAGCTCCAGAGAGGCAGGTGCAGTTCTGGCCACACAGGCATATGCTGGACATATTGCAAGTTTGGTTCCAGACCACTGCAATAAAGCAAATATCACAATAAAGTGAGTCACATGAATTTTTTTTATTTCCCAGTGCATATAAAAGCTATGTTTATGCTATACTCTAGCCTATTAGGTGTGTAATAGTATTATTTCTAAAAAAAACACTGTACACATCTTAATTAAAAATATTTTATTGCTAAAAAGTGTTAACCATCATCTGAGCCTTCACAAATCATAATCTTTTTGATGCGGAGTGCTTTGCCTTGATGTTGATGACTGCTGACTGATCAGGGTGGTAGCCCAGCTTTCAGTCTGAGATTTTGACATACCTTTCTCACTAAGCTTAATCATTTCTAGCTTTTAATTTAAAGTGAGAGATGTGCAACTCTTCCCTTCATTTGAACACTTGGAGACCATTGCATGGCTATTAATTGGCCTAATTTCAATATTATTGTGTCTCAAGGAATAGGGAGTCTAGAGGAGAGGGAAAGAGACCGGGGTGGTGAAGCTGGTTGGTAGAGCAATCAAAACACACACACAGATTTATCAATTAAGTTTTGCCATCATGTATGGGCAAGGTTCATGGCTTCTCAAAACAATTATAATAGTACCATTGAAAATCACTGAACACAGATCACTATAGCAGATATAATAATAATGAAAAAGTTTGAAATATTGTAAGAATTATCAAAATATGACACAGACATTATGTGAACACATGCTTTTGGAAAAATGGTGCCGATAGACTTGCTTGATGCAAGGTTGCCACAAACCTTCAATTTGTAAAAAAAAAAATCAATATCTGCAAAGTACAATAAAGTAAAGCTTAATAAAACGAGGTAAGCCTGTATTCCTTCATTCCTGGGCAGAAGCAAGGAAAAATGGCAAACAGCCAAAGAAGTCTTAGGTTTACAAAGTTTTATCACTCAACTTGGAGTACCAACAAGAAAAGGCTGGTAGCCCCTGTTATCATAGCTAAGAGCAGTGGTCAGTTTTGGCCAAAGAAAGTTAAGTTAAAGGTATAATTGGGAACTGATTTATAGTACAACTACATTTATATATGAGTTTTTAGGTTTGCAAGGCATTATATGTGTTTATAGGCCTGTGTGTGTGTGTGTGTGTGTGTGTGTGTGTGTGTGTGTGTGTGTGTAGTCTTGTTTGAAGAAATCAGCTTCTGGTACTTAATAAAAAGGGAATTTTTACGATAATTTTAGTTAATTTAAATTTGGTAGAATCATCATAGATTTTAGAGATGACAGGAATCTTAGAGTCAGTGAGGTGATACAGTAGATAGAACAATGGACCTGGATTCAGGAAAAGAGTTCAGATTCGGTTTCAGACAGTCCATTGGATGGTAATCTCCTTGAGGGCAGGAACCATCTTTTACCTTTTTTTGTATCCTCAGAACTTAGTACAATGTCCGGCATGTAGCAGACATTTAACAAATGTTTATTGATTGATTGATTACTAACTGTGTGACCCTAGGCAAGTCACTTAATCTTTGTCTACTTTGTTTCCTCTTCTATAAAATGGAGATAATGGTAGCACTTATTTTCCAGCATTTTTGTAAGGATAAAATAAAAAAATATTTGTAAAGTGCTTTGCAAAACTTAAAGTGCTATATAAATATTAGTGAATGCAAATGCTAGCTAATCTATGTTACCTCTCCTAACATTCTAAAGACCCAGGGCACACAGTTAGTCAGTGGCATTGCCAGGTCTAGAAGCCACATGTCTAAATCTTGAGTTTTTTCCCCTACCACTATACATACTGTCTCATCTAAGAAACGGGTGTTATTTTGAGCTTAAGACTACGATAATAGAAATAGTAATGACTGGCAGAATAATCAGTTCATCGATCTAAACTCTGCCTCTCATATAATAAGAATATTTCTTAATTGTGAGAAATTAGATTTCCATGAAAAGATCCCCAATGCTAACATTTCTCCATAATTACTGCATGGAAGAATTCAGCTTCCGCCTCCTTTCAGACAATAGAAACTTTTTACCCTTCTCACAATGAGCTTGCAAAAGAGGAGTCACTGGAGTTACAGTCAGAGCAAAATCCATTAGAGCAAAAATATCAGTAAATGTGAGCGTTGACAGAAATCAGGTTGATCAGAATACCAGCTTAAAGAAAGCACACTTCTCATGAATGCTTACAGTGTTTTCTATGGTTGATTCCATCCACTAAAGTTTGTGGGGAGGGAGGAAGAAGAGAAGAAATGAAGAAATAGAAGAGTACTGCTTCAGAGATAAAAGTTTGAAAAACATCCAATAAGTAAATGAAAATCTAGGAGATTGTAGCCTTTTTTTGCCAAATTTCATCCAGTGACTTGTAGCCTGATACACTAGGCTTGAAATATTTCAGGAACTGGGCCCTCCGTCATGTTTCCAAAAGTTTCTATTGGCAAGAGAGTCTGAAACTTAACTAGACCTCTCTGTTATTTCGGTGCTTCTGTGAAAAATGAAAAGACAGTGAAAGCTTTAAAAAATCCTGAGTAGTTCTGCCTATTCAAAGCTGTTCATTTGGAAGGCTGAGATAACACAAGGTATTATGTTGGGAGCCTTTGACTGTGCCGAGCACCCAAATAAATCTCAGGAGATCCTAAAAGGAAGCGTACTTATTGATTTAATGATCTCAGGAAAGCACCAATAGGATATCTGCTGCCTCACTAAAAGCCAAATGACTTGGATATGATTACTAACCCAGATTCTAACTAGGTATGTGATAGAGCAATAAGCCAGGTGGAAACAGATCAAAACTAAGACTGGACCATGCCATATAAGGACATCTGGGAAATTTTCATTTGAAATAAGGTTAATTATAGTATGGAACATAACATTAATTCCTTTTAATGAGCACTGAGTTCGTGTAAAAACTTTAGTGTTATTTCAAACCTTCCACCACCAAAAAAAAACCTACAATATAATAAGAGGATGTCTTGAGTACTGACTCAAGTCATCTACCTCCAACTCTCCTCCCTTCCTCTTCAAATTATATTTAAAATAAATTCTTTACAAATGTAGAAATTTGCTTCAGGTTAGCCTTACAAATGGATAACATTTATATCTTCTATCTAGCTCTTTTCTTCGTTGTGTAGAAAGAAATATGAATCATGGATATTCATTGTATTACATTCTGGAAGGTAAAAAGCTAAGGCTAGATTGACGAAATAATTATGTAAATAATAGCAGGCTTCAAAGGAAGAGTAATGGTTTAAAATACTGCATAACATTAAGAAGTTAATATATTTAATGCTAACCTTTGCAGCCTCCAGTAATATTTCAAACATAAGAAAATTGTTGTAGAAAGCTTAGTTATATTAAAGCAAAGGGATGAATGTCCTCTTAATAAATGAACCACCTTGTTTTTCTGGGAAAATGACAGAACACCATTTTACTCTGATGGTAAAAGCTAATGATAAACTTTGATAAATATCAGATTGTACGATTCTGTGATGTACTGGACTTAATCCTGAAAAAGAGGTCCTTTGATTTCTTTTCTTAAAAAATATACCAATTGTGTATTTCAATAGCAAATACACCTAAATCCTGAGGAATTTCTATTATACCAGAACATGATACCCTGAAATAAAGTGGAAACACATTCAAACTAGGGCAATAATAGTGATTTAGCTCTAAGACAATAATTAATTTGATAAAATTCTCTATCTTTGAATATTTCATACATATTTTGGTACTCATAAAGACATTACATTTTCTCTGAGAATAAATTATAAGCAATTTAATGGAACATGAGTAGAGTCAGAAATGAGAGGTTTTGACTGCTCAAGGGGGGATTCATTTATGATTAATGGGTAAGTGATGGTTTGAAGCTGTTCAAAAATGAGCCCAGGAATGTTGATTTAGGGAAAATAATGATCCTTTAGAAGACTGAGGGAAGGGTGTAGGAGAAGGAAAGGGAAGAAGAAACATGTTGAAAACTATTTAACAGTAGTCTATGTCCATATCATGTTCTTTATGGGAAGGACTGAGATCTAATTACTAAAAATAAAATTTGGCAATGAAAGGTTTGGGTATATGGTCTTTGGCAAAACAGAAAACACAATAAAGCTTGAGGATAATCTACTGTATCTCTCTCTTCTAATACATTTTTCCTCTATTTTTCTATTTCCTCCTTAAGACACAGTTTTGAGCATTGTGATATACCTTTGATCATTGTAAGCAGCAAGAGATCATAGATACTAGAACATTCACTGAGCAGTCCCATTTCTTCTGGAATTGGAATTCTGAAAACTAAATAAGTATTTAGGGGTCACCCACAAATTGTAAAACAAGTACTAAAAACTAAGAATCAGAATCATTTCTCTGTTATGACTTACCCTCACAAAGTCTTTAAAACTTGGTCAGAATCGGGAAGAATTCTCCATCCTCCCTTTTCCTTACT
Organism: Phascolarctos cinereus; assembly: GCF_003287225.1. Taxonomy (NCBI): domain Eukaryota; kingdom Metazoa; phylum Chordata; class Mammalia; order Diprotodontia; family Phascolarctidae; genus Phascolarctos; species Phascolarctos cinereus. The sequence goes on from NW_027556180.1 coordinate 160,252,563, forward strand.
ACCCTACCACAGTATCTTTATCCTCTGGACAAGAATTGTCATCGATATTTAGAGCTAGAAGTGCTTCAAATCCAACCACCTTATTTTATAGATGAGGAAACTAAAGCTTAGAAAGGTCAAGTGTCTTGTTCAAGGTCAAACAGAGAGCAAGGGATTCTAATATGAGTCCTTTGACTTCAAATCTCTCTTATTCCCATTGTACTGCTCTTCCTCTTTTAGTCAGTACCCAGCTCTATAGAAGTGAAATGAATGGAAATGTACACAACTGATAGAATTCTGATTGGTTAAGATCATAGTTCTTGGGGCAGCTAGGTAGTGCAGTGGATAGAGCTCTGGCCTTGGAGTCAGGAGGTCCTGAGTTCAAATCTGGACTCAGACACTTGACACTTACTAGCTGTGTGACCCTGGGCAAGTCACTTAATCCCAATTGCCTCACCAAAAAAAAAAAAAAAAGAGCATAGTTCTTCATTTGTTCAAGGCAATTGGAATCTAGGAGAACAAATAGTGCAGCATTTAATATGATCACCTAATATGATAATAATAATTAATATACTTAATATGATCAAATGAGATATTTGTAAAGTGCTTTACAAAGCTTAAAGTGTTATGCAATTGCTAACTAGCTATTATTAATAAGAAAAAAAGGAAAGCCAATCTATTGTTGAAAAAAGAAGAATCTAGTATGCATGAAAAAAAAAAATGACTCATTAATGCTGCACCTCTCTAACAGGGCCAGAAACTGGAGGAGAATGGGACGATTCAACTATTGCGACAGCCCAAAAGGCAAGTAACAATACTTTAAAGATCCAAGTTCTGTGAAGAATCTGTTATCAGTTATTATTCTTCAAGCCTATTACATTGTGCTGAGGCTGTACTATGCCTGTATAAATGCATATTGCTCCCTAGAAAGAACTAGCAATTCCCTTTACAATGCATTTATACTTGATTAAAGAATGGATTTGCAATTCAGAGACTGTAATTAGAGCAAAGGGTCTCTATAATTTTAGCTACCCTCATCCACTAATGATGATGTTATGGAGATTAGCCACTATTATAAGGACTCATGGCCACTAAAATGATTACTGGAAACACATGTATTGATGGTTAGTAGCCCATTCTCCTTTCTTTTTTTTTTCTTTACTACAGGAAGCCTATTATAAACAGAATGTTGTACATGACTGCTAGACAGGAAAAGTGAGATTAACAATTAACACCTCGCTCAAAGGATTAGTATAACTTGTATGCTGCAATGACTTTGGTTCTGATTAAACCTCTCTAAGAGGCACGTGTGTTCTCTTCCAGGTAAATCTTGCTGTTTAGATGAATTACTGAAACCAATGAGTTGGTACATATGCAGCTACCACCATCATTTTTGGAGACAGAATTGATCTTTAACCAGAAAATATGGTACACTGAAGAAAGCATCAATGAGGTTTTCAAGAGAAATCTTCATTTTTAAAATTCCAAGTATTTTATTTTCCTATGGGGCTATTTAGCTTACACTCTTAGAGACATGATATAGATCTATTGTTTTAATGCATTAGCTGCATTATGTGTTTATATATATGAACAAAAATCAGCAAATTAGCATATCTTCCCAACCAAGCCATCACACACTCTTCTTAACCAACAGGGGTAACTGAATGCAAGATATCATATGCCAACAGGCAGTGTAATATAGAATTCCTAACTTTTTTTTTCAATTAATTGTGCATATATAAAAGTTATGGAAGAGGAAAATTGGACCAATCTAAAAATTTATGGCAGTGTAATGGAAAGAGAACTGCATTTGTAATCTAAAAACCTGGTTCTCAATCAGAATTACCACACTTAACAGCTGAGTGACACTAGGCATGACTTTGTTTTGCTTTTAAAATCTGTAAGATGGGGATAACAATACTTATGTTATCATTTCACCAAGTTAACCTAAGGAAAATGCTTTATGCAATTTAAGGTGTTACAGAAATATATAAACGTCATTTAAGAAAGTCCATACTTCAGATATGGTTGGCCAAGATAACTTCTAAAGATTCCTCCCAACTCTAAGGTTCAATCATTGTAGAATTCTTTCTTTTCTTGAAATCTCCATATTTTTAATTTCACTTCTTTTAGCACAAGTTAATGGCAAAATTCAAAAATTCAAATTTATCTTCTCTTTATCTTCCTAGTTATTCTTAGGGTAATTGAATGAGAATTACTCACATCATAGCTTACCAATTGCATTGCTGGAATGTAAATGCTAATGAGAAAAAATGTTATAGATAGCGTATATTAGATGGTGACTAACTTCTGTTTTCAAGGAAGCATAGAAAATTACAGGTGGCATAGAGTAATACTTGCATTGCTTCAGTCTCCATTAAAAACTTATAAAAACAAAATATTAAAAGTAATCAGTTAATGAGAAAAGGGAGAGGTCAACAAGCAAAAGAAGAAAGAATAAAATTTTGATGCAGGAAACAGATTCAAATCAAAGAGGAATCAATAAATTTCACTTGGGATTTTAAGAAATTACTATATGTAGTGTTTGGTGCTAGAAATGCAAAAAAAAGGCAAGAAAAGTCTCTAACTACACAGGAGCACACATTCTAATGAGAAAGACAACATGCAATGAGGAAAGGCACTGACAGCAAAGAGTGGGGGACTGAAAAAGGTTTTTGGTCTTTTTTTTTTAAACAAATCATCATAAGTAGTATCAGAACTATTGACTCTTGAGTTTAAAGACCTAAGGAAGTACAGAGAGGCAGCGTGGCATGGTGGACAGAGAGCTATCTCAGAGCATCTGGGTTCAATTCTTGTTTCTGAAACATGCTGGCTCTGTGATCCTGGGCAAGTCCCTTGATGTCTCAGTAGCCCAGTCAACTTTCTAACAGTGGAAGTTGTCAACTAGTAGAGGGAATCTTCTAATTGGTTATTCCCTGCACCAATAGGAACAATAAGGCACTGTTGGTGGAAGTGAATTGGTACTGTTATCCCCCTCCCCCCATTTATTTATTTAGTTTTAGTTTTCAACATTCACTTATACAAGATTTTGAGTTGCAAATTTTCTCCCCATCATTCCCCTCCCCCCACCCTATGATGGCCTGCATTCTGATTCCCCTTTCAAACAATCTGTTCTCCCTTCTATCACCCCCACCCCTTCTCTCATCCCCTTCCCCTTCTATTTTTCTGTAGGGTAAGATAGATTTCTATACCCCTTTGGCTGTGTATCTTATTTCCCAGTTGCATGCAGAAATAATTTCTAACATTCGTTTCTAAAACTTTGAGTTTCAAATTCTCTCCCCTTTTCCCTCCCTACCTACCCTCCCTTCCCTTATTGAGAAGACAAGCAATTTGATATAGGTTATACATGTGTGGTCATAGAAAACACTTCCATAATAGTCATGTTGTGAAAGACTAACTATATTTCCCTTTAGCCTATCCCAGCCCCCATCTATTCTGTTCCCTCCTTTGTCCCTGTGGCCACCTCCCTGTGGCTGCTCTAGGGCCAGGGCTGGAGCATGCTCCTCTTTCACCCAGGTCTGACAAACCTTTCCCACTGACCTTCTAAGATGTCTTTGGCATATGTGGATTGAGAAGTCTGGAAACCACCATACTCCCATTGATTCAGTCCCCTGAGGTCTGCTCCAAGGTTGCTGGGCCCCAGTCTTTGCCATGAACTGCGTTCTTCTCCCAGCCCAGCACAACAGAACTTTCCTGTCAACTGTCCAGGTTGTCTTAGGCTAGAAATTTATTCGCTGTCTTTTTGTAGAATTTGTTTAGAGTCATTTTTTACAACTATTTGGAGAGCTCAAGCTAGACCCTGCTTTTACTCTGCCATCTTGGCTCTGCCCCACCTTAGTACTATTATTCTAGAAAGCAATATGGAACTGTACCCCAAAAGTTACTAGACCATTTGACCCAGCAATATAATAACTAGACCATCAGAGAAAGAGAAAAAAAGACTCATGCAAAAATATTTGTAGTAGCTCTTATAAATGGCAAAGAGCCAGAAGGTAAGGAATTAGTGAACAAAATATGGCATATGAATGTCATGGAATATCACTGAGCTATAAGAAATGATGAAAGAGATGGTTCCAGAGAAAATTGGAAATATTTTTACAAAATGATGAAGAGTGAAATGAACAGAAACATGAAAGCAATTTATATGCCAAAAACAACAGTGTAACCACAAACAACTTTTACAAAATTGAGAATTCTAATCAATGCAAAGACCAACAATCAATGATGATGTCTGCTACCTACCTTCTGATAGGTGAGGGATTCAAATTGTATAATGAGACATATGTTTTTGGACATGGCCAGCATGGGAATTTGTTTTGTTTGACTATGTATATTTGTTACAAGGGTTTTGAGGGGGGGGTTTTGATTTGTTTTTAATTTCCAATGAAGGATTGGAATGGGAGAGAGAGAAAACAAGTGCTTGTTAACTTTTTTTAAATGAAGAAATTCTAAAAAGAATTTACATATGATGGACAGAGGCAGAATTCTTAAGTTATATGGGAAAAAGTAAAACTGAACAGTCTTTAGGATTTAGAACAATAGAAGAAGAAGAATCAAAAACAAATATAAATTATTCCCAAGAAAAATATAATAAGATGCACAACTACTGGTAAAAAGCATGTGTAAATGGGTAAACAGAGAAGAATTGAGAGTAGACAGAATGACAAACCATATTAGCATACAGTGCAATTTGGAGTATAAAAAAAGATTGCTACTTTGAATTGTGTTTATGCACATGTGTGTCTTGCAAAAGACAACATTCTCTACTATTTCTTACCAATTTTAAATAAAGACTCATTTTTCTATAACATTGCATTTAAATTGGGGCTAATATAAATGAGTTAATAAGAATTATGAACTCAGAAAAATAATAAGATTTATGAGAAAAGGTTAGAAAACTGGGCAAGTTCAGTCTGGAAAATACAGCTTAAGAAGAGATACAGTAACTGTCTGGAAATGCATTAAGAAATATGATGATATAAATAAGGCAGACTAATTATTCTTGTTAGTCACTAAGGACAAAGCAAGTCATAGGATTAAACTCTAGCAGAGATTTAGTAGATTAAGTAGATTAAATATTATTGTATGTACATTTGTGTGGGAAAATAAGGAATAAAAATACATTACAAAAACTTTAAGGCATTAGAATAGCATATGGAGTTTATATGAATACATCAAAAAGGGACGTATCCATTTTATTTTGTCCCAGAATTTTAGTCTATATGTATTGAGTATACACTGCACCAGTCAATTCAAAGAAGTAGAGTGAAAAATCATAATGAGTTAGAGTTTTATATTGTAATAACAATAAAAAGTGTTCAAAATATGTTTTTGACCAAAATTTTCATTTTTAGATGGTCTGTATTGAAATCAGGAACACACCTTATTAAATAATGGGGTCTTATAGTCTTTAGTGTTAAATCTCAAAGTTAAAAATGAGGAATTTAATAAAACTTGATGAAAAGTTGCAATGAAAATCCATTTCTGAAATAAGTCCTTTGTCATCATTCAAATCCAACAGATTACTTCACATTTAGTCATTACTATAAAGCAATACATTTTTTCCAAATAGAAGCCCAGAACATTTCAAATCATGCTACACTAACCTCTAAAAACACTCATTTACATTTAGTACTTAACATTCACATAGCCCTGCTGCTAACAAAAAATTAGTACATGTTAATGTCACATTCTCAATGAATGAAAGAGCTGCATTCACTCAGCGTCTACTTGACAAATAAGCAAAAATTTCACCCATTTGATCAAGTCTAAACTAGCTACTGCTTCACACTCCCTTTCTGCCTTTCAATAATATTACTGCATGTATAAAACAAATCAGAGCAATATATGTATCTCACTTAAATATAGTAAGGCAAACAGAAGACATGAACTGGATGTCATTCCATTTTTGTTTCTCATCAATATGCAAAATGGTCAGTTCTCATATGCCCACCATTTCCCCCAAATGAATTAGTGTAATCATACAACTATTTTTTCCTGCTGTGAATTATTTGGATGTACTTGAAAATACTTTTAATGGTAAAAATGAAAATGGAATAAGAAAAAAAAAGATCTTTTCAAAGACGGGTTCCATAGTTTTCTTTGTGAGGTCCGTGCTTGATTTCAGATGGTCTAATCTTTTTGATATACCTTCATCATTCCTAATTCCCCATCCTCAAAACAACTTCATTCCCTGAACTCCCTGGTTCCTTTTGCTTCCATTGGCCACATGAATTTCATGAAAAGGTCCCTTCTCCACTTTATCTTACTTCTAAACTTGACCCCAATATGCGGACCGGTTCCAACTTACTTAACGAGCTGTCTCCATAAGTTTCTATGCTTATCTAAACCAATTCCATTTCCCTCTTCCAAAGTTGGTACCTATCTTGGTTGCTTTCACCAATTCAATTCAACAACCCTCTTTTCAGTGCCACTGTGTGCCTATACTGTGGTAGACATAGCTTCTGGCATCATAGCTTCTATCGTCCAAAAGACCCACTTCAAATTATCTTATAGGTTTATATGCCACACATGGCAGCATATATATGGGCTTGACAAATGGGAACTCAATCTTTGGAACATACTCATGCGCTGGCTACTATCAGAACATTGAGAAAAGGCTGAGGAGCCTGCTTCCTAAAATGCAATGCATGATGATACGCAATGGAAAGGCTCTACTCCTCAATTCAGAACATAAGCAGATATTCTGACTGCTCCCAGTACCCCTACTATGTAAAGAAGAGCAGCTTTCCAACTGGTAACTGAGCCAGAACTGACAACTCATTCAAAAAGAACTACCTGGCCAAGGTGTTGTCTCTTTCCTGCCTAACTCTGTTCTCTCCTTGTGCTTTGCTTACTGAAATCTGAATCTTCACCAGATGTTAGAATCATTTAAGCTCTGAGCTGGTCCATTTTATAGCTAACCCCAGAGCATGGCTAAGGTTTCTCAATTAGTCTGAGCATTCTTCCTGCCAACATCACTTCAGTTCATCCAAGGATATCTTGCCCTCAATGAAAAATTTTGATTGGTTAATTGAGACTTGTTCTCGCCTCTTTAAACATCAGAGCACCTTATCACTTACTTTAAGTAGGGTGGGGTGTCTTGATTGATTTACTCAATCAACTACACATATATTTATGTATATTTATGTATGTATATATTTATATATACATATATATGCATATTTGTATGTATATATATTTATTTGTGTGTGTGTGTGTGTGTGTGTGTGTGTGTGTGTGTGTGTGTGTATGACATCATTCTGGCAAAATTTGGAATGGCTGCGTGGAAAAGGAGTATTTAGTTGCTAAAGACCCTGGGAGTTATATTTCTTCTCAACTGAGAAAGAGAGAAAGCTAGAGGTTTTTGGTTTTTTTCCCCTCATTATAATGGTAGTTTTAAAATCTTTCCGGAGAGGGACATGGAAAACATATGAGAGACTGAGAGAAAGAGAGACAGAGAGATGAAGAAATGGGGAAATAAGGAACTAAGTGGAAAAGAATTGGCTGAGGCAACAAGAGAAAGGAGAAAGAAAAAGTAGGTCTGAAATGAAGCAAGGTAAAGAAAGACTGAGAAGGCCCATCAGACCTAAATGTAGTAGAACCAATCCAAAACCACTGGTTGTACCCACTTTTTCAAAGACTGAGGGAAGTTCCAAGAAAAGGTCAGCTCTTTCCCATGACTTCCTCTCTTGGTATCTGTCTATTAACAGATACTGTGCTTACATTGTTTCCAGTAACTGAATTTTTTCTCAACCATATAAAGACCAAGGGTTCACTGCAGATAAATTTTAAATTAAGACAGACAGTCAAATCTCTGCCTAAATGTTAGGAACTTTACTAACTGGGGGCTCTGAGTAATTAAGACTTTTCACTTAATATAAACTCCATAAAGCATTAGATGAGAGAAACATGTTGATTTGAGGGGCCATTTTTTATTGTTCCTAGGCTATAAATGAGCTAAATGTTATAATAGGGTGTGACTGATTAAATCTCCAGAGACAAAGTGAGTAGGGAAGAAAGGGTAGTAATGACTACCCTTGGCCAAATGTGCTCTCCCCAGACACCCACATTCACAGGTGTTACATATGTATTCTGACTTCCACATCTAGCTCCTATTAACTATAAGAAAAAAGGTTATTTCTTCACAGACTTCACAGATGTTTTAAGTTGGAAGAGGATGCTGAGCACTTTACTTGAGGAGGTAAAAAGGACAAGATAATCACTATTTCGAGGTAGCTTAAAGTCTGTTATAACTAATGGGGGAACATTCAAAACCACTTGGTTTCAATTCAGCGCAAAATTTTATTAAGCATCCATTATACTTACAGGATAAACCTGACATTATTCTTGGACTATTTGAATTGGGAGGGCAAGAATGCCTTGATATAAATGTTAATTTCTATATGATTTAGAAAGGAAGGTCTGTGAGGGCAGGGGCTAGGTTTGATTTTTTTTTTGGCTAGGCAATTGGGGTTAAGTGACTTGCCCAGGATCACACAGCTAGTATATGTTGTGTGTCTGACACCAGATTTGAACTTAGGTCCTCCTGACTTCAAGGCCAGAACTCTATTCACTGTGCCACATAGCTACCTCTAGGTTTGATTTTAATGAATACTTGTACAACCTCCCTCAAGTACTTTCTATGAAGCCATGAAACAAAAGGTCCCATTCATTTCATGCAAATTAAGAACACTCTGTTTTTAATAGGCCTAGGCATCTTCAGGTATAACTGAAGAGACTAATCTCGACCAGCAACCTTTGCAATGCTGAGTATACAGAAATATTGCCTTTAATTTATAATTGATGCTGCTCTTTGCAAAGTCTGGCCTTGCTTCCTTATTTCAGAGACTTCCTGATGTCACTGCTTGAGAAGTTACACCATTTGTGATTACACAAACCTGGCTAAATTCCCACTGTCATCCATCCACTGCATACATTCTGCCCAGAAGAGTTATGATACAGTAAGTACCTTCAATCAGACTAGAAGGATATGTTCCAAGGACCTCACTAATGCAACTGCTCAAAGAGCCAGATGTGACAGTTCTAGCAGGTCAAAGTTCCAGAGTGACAGAGAATATTGGTGCCTAACTCCCCCAACCTTCATTTTGTTCTGGATCAAGATATCATTTCAATAATACACGGTCCTTTAATCTTCCTAACCATATGATGTCCTTCATCATTTGACTTTCTTTTTGCCTTGTCCATCAGTGTTTCATTGTTTTGGTGATTGTTTTTCCTTCCTCAGATGCTTCCTAATCCTGAGATTAACCTTTAACATTTTTATTGTTCCCATGTTCCAGATTCTGACCATCCCTCATTCCCAGTTCTTTCTTATTTCAAGTCCTAAATTTATCTCTCCATTGTTTCTTCTGTTCCCAACTGTCTCGTACTAAAAGCAGATTTACAGACCTGCAATTATATTTTGAATAGGAAATTTCCTGAAGATATTCAACTTCTTCTATTACTTATATTGGATATCAGTTTATAAATATTTCTGCTTATTACAGTGGCATTTTAGTGCAGCAATTTGTTTCTGTCACCTAGCGAGTAGTAAACGTCTGTTGAATTGTTTCTTTCTTTGATCAATTATTCCCTAACATCTTCTCAAAATCCTTTGTTAGCTTCAAAATTCAGACCAAATTCTACCTCTTAAATGAAGTCTTTTCTCATACCCCTCAGCTACTAGTGCCCTCTCTCTATTACCTTGTATTTATCTGTTACATATATGTATGTGTATGTATATATATATATGTGAAGAAACCATATACACATATAAATATTATATATAAATGTCATATATATGAAGAGAGAGATAGACAGATCTACAGACCGACCAACAGAGTCAAAGAGAAGTATAATGGATAGAGAACAAGCCTCACAAGTAAGACCTGGTTCTAGTTTTGTTTCTGTCATATACTATCTATATGGCCCTTGACAAGCCACTTAAACTTCCAATATTCTAGGCAACTCTTTAAGACTATAAGTTCTTAGAGATCTAGAAGGTGAGGAGAAGAATTTTATTTGAGTGGACTGGCCTAAACAAAAATCAAAGCCTTCTTAGAAGATGGTGAATAAACTAGCTTGACTGGATTGGAGAGGGGTGGGTAGATAAGAGGTTGGTAGAGATGAGAAGAAAAGTTATGTTTTAGATGAAATGGTATTTGGGTAGAGATATTAGAACAGAAAAGTACATCAAATAGTTTAAATTTAGATTTGAGCTCTAGAGAAGGATCAATGTCAGAAAACTATCTCTCAGATTTAGGGATTATCTTCATAAAAGCTATTGTGGAAACCAACATTAAATGAGATTTCCAAAGCAGTGGGAAGTGCATCAGAGTAAAGGATTGATCTTTTTGGGAATGTCCTGATTTAAGGAATAGGAAAAAAGGTGGCAAAGAGGATAGAATGTCAGGCCTAGAGTCAGGAAGACTCACCTTCATGAGTTCAAATCTGGCCTCAGATACTTACTAGCTGTGTGACCTTGGAAATTCACTTAATCCTATTAACCTCAATTTTTCATCGGTAAAATGAGCTGGAGAAGGTAATAGAAACTCATTTCAGTATCTTTGCTAAGAAAACCCCAAATGGGGTCAAGAAACATTGGACATGACTGAAAAATGACTGAACAACAACTGAAGAACAGGAATAGTAAAAGCCAAAGGAAAAAGAAGACGAGGTCAAAAAAGTAAGAGAAGAACCTTGTGAATTCAATCTCATGGAAGACGGGGAAGATAAAGTTGCATGGTGCAACTACGGTAAATGTTGCAGAAAGGTCAAAGAAATTAAAGCTTGGGAAAAAACTAATGAATCTGACCATAAGATGCATATTTGGGCCTGTTGAGAAAGAGCAAGAGTCAGAATTTTATAGGATTAACAAGACTGAAAAATGAGATAGAAGCAATTGTTATAGATGCTTTATTTAGAAACCTAATACTGAAAAATGAGAAGGAAAAAAAATATTTTGTTAAAAGGAATATATAATCAAGTGTGTGTGTGTGTGTGTGTGTGTGTGGTGTGTGTGTGTGTGTGTTTGTGTGTTTAAAACAATGTGCTTTTATTAAGTGCATGTGCATGTTGGTAGATGGAAGGCCAAATCTCTTGCGAGGGAAACTATAAAAATCTTTTAGAAAGAGTTAAATAAGAAAGTAGAAGGATAAAGAGTGGAGGGCACAGGTGTAAATGTTAGCCTTAGAAAAAAAGACCTCACCTATTCTTCTTTGTTTGTGGCAAAAAAAAAGAAAGGATAGACATTCATAGCTATAGAAATATTCAGATATAGAGTATTATGGTTGAAATATTTAGAGACTGAGAATAGGGGAGATGGGGCTGTTCACATATTATGGTTCTAGTTATATCTTCCAAGTGTCGACTTGGCATATAGGGAATTCAGGAAAGTGGGATTTCAGTGTGGGCTTGAGAAAGGAAAACAGTACAAACAACAAAGTCAATTTCCTGGACCATATACTACTTTGAAAAGTCTGAGAAAAGGAATTCTTGACCAATATATGCATCTCTCTTCAAAAAGATTTAAAAGCTGTTCTCCAGCCTCCATATCTGCATGTCTTCCTAAGAAGAGCTGAGAAGAACTACATCTCCTAGAGTCTTTAGCAACTTAACAAGCTTTGAGATGAACATGTTCCAAGCCTTGCCTGAATGACTATTTTATTAGAAATGGGAAATGGGAAAAAAAATCACCTTCAATTTTTCAACCCACACACCCACCCACCCCAGTTCCAGCAACTAATATCTCCCTCAGTATTGTTGCCAAGACTGTAAAACAGGTATTTGTTTCCAATATCACCAACCTCACCTATCTTTGTCTCATTGCACTGTATCTCACCTTACTTCTCACACTTGGGCAAAATCTGGATCTTTTTTACAACAGTTTACATCTCAGCTGTGAATTTAGGCCAATAAGTTACCAAGCCCATACATGAGCAGCATTTAAAGTATTTTCTCTAATTGTGAAATCAAAGGCATCTATCCCCATTTTAAAAAATATCAAGCAGTAAAAGCAGTTTTCTGGAATCTCTGGAGTCACCTCACAGAGGAACTTACCCGAAGTATACTTTTCATCTTTCCAGTGGGCTGTACGACAGAAAAGTGACTGGCAGAAGGAAATTTATGTCCTTCCTACTTCTGTTTTTCTAGGTATGGCTGCCAATCCTCTCCTTCTTGGCCACGCTGAAAGAAGTTTTCTTTGTCATTATCTACATCCAAACCCATAACCTCTGCTTAGGCCTTCAGACTCCTTGACATTCTCTAGCTTGTCTTTCCTAAAATGTGGTAAGAATTGAGCACAATATTCCAGATTTTATTTAATTAGTATACAATGTACTGAAGCTATCACCTCCTTTGTTGTGCATTGACTACTTCTTTTAAAGTAAATGATGATCATGAAGCTAAGTCACACCTGAATTTGAGGTCAACCCAAACATCTAGTTTTTTTTTTCATATGAACTCCTGTCTAGTGACAACTCCCCTACCTAATACCTTTGCAGCTGATTCTGTCCGCCTAAATGTAGCACTTTATGTTTAAGTAACAAACTGGCTAATGAAGGACAATAGGAAGGATAGAGCAATTAGAAAAAAAATTTACATCTCTAAGGGAAAAATATGACAAATAGACAAGTCACATTTCTAAATCAACTTCATGTAGAAAATCAATTTAAAGAATAATTTTTTAAAAAATTTACTCAAGTTCTCTTCTCAACACTTGTTTCAAATAATTAATTAACAAAAACCAAATCTGTCTCAAGTGGATTTTATTATATATGGATTTTTTTGATGCAGTAAGTAATGTCCACATTTTTGAGAATGATTCTTGGCAATGTGGCTATTTAGGAACTACCTGGAAACCAAAGGAAACACTCACTCTGACATGTATTCCACAACAATACTGTACACACACACACACACACACACAAAACCAACATTAAAAATGTACATTGGAATTTTAAATTTCAACACTATCTTATTTTAAAAGCTTGTTTTCCCACGTATTACATATCAAATATATTTCCCCATAATTTGACATGAAAAAATGTTTCTCTACAGTTCAGAAATAATAATGCTCTACCCTAACATGGCACCTTTCCTCTAAAGGAAGTACAGCGATTGATAAATCTACTGCCAGTTACTATGCGCACGTATATGAAAAGCAAACAGATTTAGGACTGGCAAGAATATGTCCACATAGTAGACTGCCATTAGGCTAAGAAAGGTGTGATTTTTGGACTACTTTTTTCACCTATATAGTTAGGAAATCTGAATGTTAAATGTTAGTTAAACAAAACTTTTTCTATAACAGTCCATAAGCCTGTATATTCCAGGCGTAACTCAAGGTGTTGACATCATCCTTTACACCACTCCATGTAGTCTGGATCCTGGTTTCCTCCGGGATTACTTCAGTAATTACCAGTAAGAATCAGTGCACTGACTCTAGTCTAAGCAATTATCTGAACAGTTTGGGCTCATGTACTCTAAACTTGGCTCCATTCTAAGGACTTCCAAATCTTGGGCAAATTATGAGTTTCCCTCTCTCTTTTTTTTTTTCAAAAAGGCAATTTCTAAATGGAATTAAATGCAATAAAGGGTCAGTTACCATCCAATCTCAGTCAATCTCAAAGTCAGGACAAACGTGCATTTTTATAAAGAATTATTCATATTCTTTTCCTAAAAAAAAAAAGGAGAATTTGAATACCATGCCCCAGAAGTTCCCCAACACCTTCAGGATTTTAAAAAAAATTTTCATATTAGTAGTCATATATGCAAAATGAGATCTACCAGACCGGTTAAATGACTCTTAAAGCTATGGGAAAGATTCAGTTATTTTATCCCAACTCATAATTTTTTTTTCACTATAACCTGTGACTCAAAGTCAAAGCTCAATGTTTACGTGGACAGAGTTCAGTGTTGGAAACTTCTCAAACATATTTCTCTTTTAATCACACCCCCACTCTCAGAGTCCTGGATGATCTAGAGCCTCAAAACAAAAGGGAAATGGTCCTCCCAACTTATGGAAGCATTCAGCCTAATTTAGGCAAATGGAATAAGACAGCCTTTATTTCACCCAATAAAAATGCAATGGATTCACACCCAAACCCACAAACTGTCAAGCCAACACTTCTCCCTTTCTGGTGGACCACCACTTCCCCCAAGCACTTAATCACTTTTCTAGACTTATTGTAGTACATGCTATGTTTGAAATCTTTGTGCAAGGGGAAACATTCAAGAAGCATTAGGGAAAGAGAATCAACATCTCCATATTTAGTCAATCCCAACTTCCAAGGACTTATGCAGTATTTCAAACTTAGAGCTTCCTAAAGTTACCAAAACAAACAAACAAACAAACAAAAAGTTGGGAGTTGACAAAGAATACATCCTCCTCTCCCAGAACTGCAAAGCCAAATAATATACACAGTACCAGAAAAAGAGCAAAGATGGAGAATGTTCCTCTACATTGTGGCTCTATCTTTTATTGCTCCTTTGTAAATGTGACCCTGCCCTTCACAACATCGCAATATTACCAGACCTCTTTCCCCCAAAATTTGTGACTCATTCAATCAACCAACATTTATTTATTAAATATCTCTGTGTGCTAAGCTCTATACTAGTGTGGAGATACATAAAAATTAAACACTTTCTACCCTTAAGAAGCACACAATTTACCGAATAGATATATGTTCACAAATAATTAAGTATGGAATATAGGATAGTAGATTTAGAGACAGAAGGGACCTCAAAGGCAGTCTCTAATGTGAGCCATCTCTAAGGCTGGTCCCCTGTTAGTTTAGTTAGTTTAGGTTCAATATTGAACCAAAATAAAATATTCATTCAACGGTTACCAAAGAATGTTTCCTTAGGTATGGTAGAGAAATGATTTTCAACAAAGACCCTACAGCATTTATCCTTGATAGATAAGGGCTCCCTTGCTTCTATATGGAAATCTGTTTTGGCAACAGGACAGTGTGTGCGGACTTTCATGGCCTCTAGACATCTGTCAAGAGTGAAGGGCCCCAATTCCATGTGAGTAGATCCTTTTATGCCCTGAGATGATCAGGAAGTCATATCATTAAGACCAATAATTTACATCAATAAAGACACAGCTTGAGCTTTAGCCTGATGGGCCTAACGAGTCATGATGGTTTCATCCTTTCAGGGAAAAACCAAACTAACTCACCCAGTGGGGAATGGGGAGAGACAAAACCCACTAAATCATAATACTATTACCATCAATCCAATCTTTATTTTTCAGATAGGGAGAATGAAGAGCAAATAAATTAAACAACTTACTCATGATCACACAGCTAATAATTGATTTTAGGGAAACAAACAATAATAATGGGGATGGAGGGCTAGGAGGGGATCATGAATGTCTTTTTGAACTAAAGGGCACCTGAGTCAACCCTTTATAAGAAATTAAGTTTCCAACAGGTAGAGGTGAGGAGGGAGAGTATTTTAAACATAAGGAATCGCCTATGCAAAAGTGTAGAAATAAAAGGCGGAATGTCTTATGCACAGAATAGTAAGTAGGCCAATTTTACCCGGAACAAAGGCAACAGGTGATGAGGGCCTAAGGTGGGTGTGGTATGAGTAGTGAAAAGTGCTATATGTCCCTTTATATGAAGTAACCATACCACTTAGAGCACAAAAAATACTCTACTTCAGACTCTACTGAAGTCTGTTAATATTAAGTGATTGTGATTGTGAGAAATTAAAGACAGTTGGAGATATTTTTTTAATATCAAGAGACTGAAAAATGTTCAGTTCTTCATGCATGTTTGGATAGACATTCTGTTAGAATGGTTAAGAAAGAAGAATATTGGGTATGTACTAAAAAGTGTCATCTTTGGGTTACCTAAACAAAAAGTAAGAACATGGCTATATTCAGCCACTGAAAAGACCAATTAGATTTTATTTCCCTTTATTTTTTCAATTATCCTTGTGGTCAGTAACCACACAATTGAGTGAATGTATACTGAGGCCATCTGAATCAGCAAAAGTAAACTGGCCATGTGTATGCTCTGTACTTATATGGGAAATAAATCCTCCATAAGCTAATAATACTACTAATTGTCCATAAATCGCCTTCTCACCAAAGGACTAATTATAGAGGCTTCAGTGACACTGCAACAGCAAAACTCAATGTCACCAATGTGTCAGTTAGAAGAAACTGTAGATTTTCTTCTAATCAAAAAGCAATTTACTTTAAGGAATGCTTTTAAGAGGAGGCATTCTTTAGTTCTTTTGAATCAGAACTAAAAATGACTAGAAACAGATCTACAGTCTTAGCAACAGGACTCCCTGCTGGCAAATGATGTCACATTTCAACATGTAAATTAAACAAAAATAATAAAAGCGTATACCATCAAACCATATGACATAATATTTCCTCTCATTCACTTGTGTTACATGCTAGGATATGGTGACCAGTCTTCGTATTTCCTTTCATTATTTTTTACCCACTGCGAATTTCCTCTTTTATTATTGTGCAATAAAGAGAACAAAGCAAAGCATATCATATTCTGCTGTTTTTTACTTGTTTGTAACTTTTCCTAAAAGTGGCCCTTCTGAGATCAAATATCTAAGCTTGATTTCAATCCAAAGGTAAATCATCTTGGAGAATTAGGGGAAAATACAAGCAGCTGTATCTGATTTGCATGATGGTTTCTTTTTAATGCACTTTTTTATTTACAAAACAATTTAAGGTGTACAATTTTCTGGCACACTGATAGCTCACTAATGAGGATATGTATTCTTATCAAACTTTTTAAGGAATTAAAAATTTGTGCAGAATCAAAAAAGGGAAAATTTTAACTAAAAGTTATGATTCAAAGGAACTGATACACATAACAAAAGAAAGATTGTAATGGAAGAATCACCTCTCATTAGAGTTATTGTATTCTTAAGAAGGAAAAAGAAATTATATAAAGCAACTAACAGAAGAAGGAAATGCAAAAAAAAATTTGATTCTCCATATATGAATAGAACATATATCAATATTTGAAAGGAAATACATTTTAATGGTAATAATTTGAGAGTTGTACATTTTTTTTTTTTGGTTCACAGATTGCCATGGTCAGAGAATACATCACCTCACAGCTAACTACTCTGTACTTAGCTGCGCTGTCTTCAGAAAGAAGTTACAGTCTATTCATCAGACCTCACTCAAAGGGTTTCCAACTTGGTAGAAATTTCCAAAGCTTGTTTTCTGCTTACCATCTCTCCACCATAATAACTCATCAGAGAAAGACTTTGGTGGAAAATTTTGAGAAAAGCATGAATAGGTTGCAATCTGCATTATTGAAAAATCACAGTGAAATCATAGATCCATCTAAGTGCCAAAATATTTGAAGAGAAATCCTGAATAAATGTAGGAATTATATATATATATACATAAACATATGTATGTATGTAGAGAGAAAGAGAGAGAGAAACTAAAGCAATGATCATAACTGAATAATTCAAATAAATACACCTTTGAGCAAAGAGGATTGGCCTCAATTACCCAGATTGACCATACAAAATAGCCAAAGTTACAGGATAATTACCCAAATCCCCACTTCATTTTAAATTATAGAGAGTCATTAATGGGATTTAACCAAACCATAATATAATGGTGAATTGAGGCCTTCTGCAGCAGAAATATTTTACCAATTTTAAAAATAATATTCTAAACTATTTAATCTTTAAGGTATATTTCTTTGGCACTGAAAATTCTATTCATTTCTTAATAGCTAGCATTTATTTAGTTTTTTAATGTTTTCAAAGCACTTTACAAATGTTATCTCATTACAACTCAGTGAAGTAGGTGCTAGATCAAATTTTGATCTGGAAAGCTGAGGAAAAGTCAGTGAATTATGTTTCCAGTCCAGGGAAGGTTAGGAAAAGAGATAAATGGGTCTGAGGACACTGTGGTTGAGGCTGGCCCAGAGAGTAGATCAGTAGAAGCAATGGCAGGACCAAAAGCATTCCAACTCCTAGGGATGGAAAGGAAACTAAAATAAAGCACAAGGACAGGAGGCATTGGGACCCAAAAGGGATCCCAAGGGACCTTTGAGCTCCTTTTGGGAGAAGGAATAGGTGCCATCTAGGAGTTCTGTCTGCAAGTCACAGATCTGGAGTGGAGAGAAACAAAGCAACTAAGTGGAGGGCTCTAGGTGAGTAATGAGAAGAAAACATTCCAGAAACATAGCTTTGTGTCTCTCAGTCCAGGAGCAGAGAGGTTGCCCAGTTCTAACCTTTAGAACCAAACATAAGCCTGCAGGGACAGAGATCAAAACCAAAGGGGAGCCAGCATTTCAGTCACTGAACCTTCAGAACCTCCCAGAAGGCTAACAGTGACTGAGTTCCATAACAGTCTATTAAAACTCAACCACACTCAAGCCCACAGACTCAAACCTGAGTCAGGAACTTGCAGAGCCCAGAACAGGAGGGTAGTGAACTGATGTCTCTCCAGGTCACAGCTGGAAGAACTGAAAACTTGCAGGCCTCCATAGCAAGCTGTGAAAGCAGTCAAAGCTCTTGCCAGACATCCTCTCTAGAAATGAGCAGAAGCCCAAACTAATATAAAATCCAAAGTCAAGAAATAGAATGGAAGAGTGAACAAAAAAAAAAATGAATCCAACCATAAACTCTGATGGCTTGGTACTTCTGATAAACATAATAACCAACCACAATTCCAAAAGACTCATGATGAAATATGTTATCTACTTTCAGATAGAGAATTGATGGACTCAGAGGACAGATTAAAGAATATTTTCTTCTATTTTTTCTTTTCTTTGTTTTTTTTTTGTTTTTGTATTTTTGGTACATGGCTAATGCGGAAATTTGTTTTGTTATACATATTTATAATGTTTCATTTTGTCTTGCCTCCTCAATGGATGAGTAAGAGAAGGAGTGAATTTTGAAATGAAAATAAAATACAATTGAATGAAAAAAGTGAGTGTAATATAAAAACAAAAGATATCAATAAAAAAAAGGGTTTTAAAATTCAACCCTTTCAACATAGGTATATTTGCAAATCCAATAAATCTAACTTCCCATTGTTGGTAGCATTGATATCATTTATATAGAAATAATTTCATGGTTCATCCACCTGAAAATTGTTTTTACTTAAATTGATCTTTATGTTCAAGTTAAATTTTTTTGTTAGCAGGATAAAACTATTTCTAACAATAGAAATAGTTAAACTTGGAGCAATTAGGTGGTGTAGTGGATGGAGCACTGCCCCTGGAGTCAGGAAGACCTGAGTTCAAATCCGACCTTGGGCACATAACATTTATTAACTGTGTGATCCTGGGCAAGTCACTTAACCTCATTGCCTAGCCGCACCCCCCTCCCAAAAAAAGGAAAATAAGAAATAAACTCCAAGAAATATTTTTTCATTTTAACATTCATTTTAGTATTGTGGCATTAAAAATAAATATATCTAATTAAAAATGTTGCTGTTTCTTATTAGAATTCAACATAACCACCATCTATCCTATGCCATATATTACTCTAGTCAATTTTCTACCTTCGCTTAAAAAAAATACTTTCATCAGTTACTGCTAAAAGGATTCTGTTTATAACCCTAGCCTTAAGAGGATCCAAAACTGAGGTTTCAATGCATACATAAGAGTTTTGACCTGAACCACCCCACCAAAGTCTAATGGAGCTTAAATCAGATGACCAAGGTATCCAAGTAGGAGGAACTCCTCTATCAATCCACCTCTCAGAAAGTATTACTTATTAACTGTTGCAACTCACAATGAATAATGACAGTATACTCCAGAACATGGAATGTTACCCATCTTCTTAAAATTAAAATTAAATATTTATTGGTCCAAATTAAGAAAACTAAATGAAGTGCAAAAGAAATTTAAATAATTAAATTTTAAAATTATCTTTTTGTAAAGTTTCAGCATTTAGATTTCTGAAGTTATTAAAGCTTAAAACCATACTTAAGCCTCTAAGACTCTATTTATCATACATTGAAATATAGATAATAATACAAATGTGAACTTACCTACCACTAGAACTAAATAGAAGAAATAAATGAACAAATGGATGAATAAAAACCATATATTAAGTGTTTACTACTTGTCATACAGTTTGCTTACAAAAAAATGAACTCCAAATATACTCTGAAATACTAAACTTTAAATGTGAGATTAGATCAATCAACAAATTGTATTAACCATTAAATTTACAGCACTGTATAATGAAAAGGATAAAATGAACTATAAAATCTCTGCCCTCAAAGAATTTACAGTCTCATTAGATACAGGAGATAAATACATTAAAAAGACAATCAAAAATATAAGTAAGTAAATGATATCTCAAAATGAGTATTACAGAAACTCATGCTAGGAAACAGAGAACAAAGACATAAATTTCAACTGAGATGAACAAACAAATTTTCCTGAAGTGGTTGGGTTTGAACTGGACCTTGAAGGATTGGCTAGAATCAGATAGATTTGGAAGAAGGGGGAGGATATTCTGAGAAAGCAGCACCATTAAAGAAATAGTATCAAAATTATATGAATGAGTTCTTCCTTGAGCAAAAGAACATTTATTTTATTTTACTTTTGTATAACTAGTGGGTTCGAATTAATTTAGAATCCTTTCCTGTCCAAAATTTTTCTAGAACTACCAATCAACAATAAATTGAGCGGATTTGTACCTTTTACTCCTTCCCTTGCTCATTTCCTGATGAAGTAATAATAAGTTAGCAAAGAATCCAGAGAATTAACAAATTGGAAATCTTTCCAGAATATTCAAGAAATGGCTAAAATGAAAATAAGTCCAAGACTCTTAAGGGCTTTTAAAAATACCTTTAAAAAAAAAGAAGACAGATGAATACTGTCTGTTTGAAGAGAACACTAAAAAGAGTCAATTAAAGACAAGTTCTCTGGTCTGGAAATAAGAAACTTCTCAGACAGGAGTCTTTTCCAGATGTAAAGTGATCATTATTTAGTCATCATTCTCAGCATCCAACTAGTCACAAAGGAGCTTCCCCTTGTCTAACTGTATCATTCTCCATCTGTCTTCCCAGCATAATTAGTAAACCTTGTTCAGATCAAGGTCAC
The DNA here is from genome assembly GCF_003287225.1 of Phascolarctos cinereus. Taxonomy (NCBI): domain Eukaryota; kingdom Metazoa; phylum Chordata; class Mammalia; order Diprotodontia; family Phascolarctidae; genus Phascolarctos; species Phascolarctos cinereus. The sequence continues at coordinate 160,273,640 of NW_027556180.1, forward strand.
TCCTCTTGTCCAGCATATTCTCTATATTTTTTTTCAAGGAATGAATTTTGAGAACTTTGCAAGACTAGTACACTTCCCTGAAAATTAGGACAAGTAACAATTTATGATAAGCAGCAAACAGATTTCTATTCTTTTCTACCCATCAAGTTCATGTGGAAGGGAGGTATCACAATAAAAATCCACAACTAATAGAAACTGAGGCACAAAATCTGAATATGGTCATTTATTAGTAAGGCTAGCAGTTGTCAATAAGTGAGATCCTAAAAGCTTCTCAGTGGCCAGGGATGCATTAGAACAGACAGAGTAGTCTTTTATACAGTTAATGAAAATGAGTGGGCTTATTTTTAGCATGATTTACAGGAGGGGATTCCAAGACTCATGACAATAGAGTTAATCAACATTCTCTGGAAAATCCAGTGTTAAGCAACCCATGACTTATGACTGGCCAGGCAGAATATCTTATGACTATAGGGATTCATCTGCCCCCTCATCCCATCCGGGCCAAGAGTGCAAGCTGTAGCCCAGGAAAAAAATGGGGAAGTTAGCTCTTATGAAGAAGTCAAACCATCTTACAAACTCTGATATTAAGTAGTCAAACTGTGTTTTAAATCAAACTAATTTATAAGTACTGGTTCTAAGTACTTAGATACAATTCTTGATCAATAATTAATACAGAATAAAGTGGGGTATCAATTTTCAATTCATAGAGGGATAGCTAAAACAAAATCCAGAGGAGGTCATATAGAAGCACTTCTTCTAGCAGTCCCCAAAGATCTTTATTTAAGTCTTACTTTTGGTGTCCGAGTGAGAAGTAAATCCAGGGACTCACTGTGTTTGCTTGGATTTAAAGCATCTGAATACAAGCTGACTGCTATCATAGATATTTGTTATTCACAGCGGTCTTGACACATAATAGATTTCTTGCAACCATGCAGAATAAAAATGGTTTCAATGCATTACTGAGAAATTGAACACTGTGACAGAGAGCAGAGAATGGGCTTGAGATGGAGGATACTGCAAATTGCCTGTAGTTGTCCATAACACTGAGACAGAGGAAAAAGCTGTTTAAGCCTTCTAACTATGGCAAAGGTCAGTGCTTCTGTGAAGTGGGAGAAAGTGTAGTTCAAACATTTTATTACTAAGAGTTGGATCTATTATTAAATAAGCTATTGAAGCTTGTGGTGGTTATTACTTGAAATTGAATTTTCTGGTGCGAGTAACATCTATAACCACCAATACTGACATCAGAGGCTACAGTGTATTAATTTTAAGGAGATTTAATTTAGTGTCAGGTATACCCTTTGTAACTTTGGTTTTTTATATCTCATTAATATTGCTTAACCATCTCTCTACTTTCTGCTCCAGTAAGAGTTTCTCATTGTTGTAGTATATTCATGAGTCCTAACAGAAATGTCTTTTACTTGGAAATCACCTATTATTCCTGAAGTGCAGGGGTGTTTTGTTCCATATCTATTTTAGAAATCAATAGCATGAGCTAACACCCAATGTGGTACTATGAAAAAGGCACTAGATTTTAGCATAGAACTTGGGTTCAAATCTCTGCTTTTATACTTACTATCTGAGAAAGTCTTTATACCTCAGTTTCCTCATAAGCAAAAAAAGAGTATTCGGCTAGTTAACTTCAAAAAACCCTTAAATCTCCATGAGCCTGAGGGTTAAAAGTTGGGCTATTACAAATCCTCATATAGAGAAGCTCTGGAAAGTTGTTTAAGATAATGGAAGCAGAGATGGGAGAAGGTGGTTCAAGTCAAGTTAACATTTATTAAGTGCTTACTATGAGCCAGGAACTTTGATAAGAGCGGAGGTTTCAAAGTAAGGCAAAACACAAACTACCCTCCCCCCCCAAAAAAAAAGAAGAAGCCTGAACTCACAGGAGTTCACAGTCTAATGGGGATGACAACACAGAAACAACTAAGAGCATGCATATACAGGATGTTTTGGAGATAATCAACAATGGGAAGGCCCTAGCATTATTGTTGTTGTAGGTCCTTTGTTTCTGAAGAGGAATAATGACATCACAGGTGACATTGTGATTTCTCAGTAAACTGAATTTAAATGAAAAGTGAGGCAGAGTTGCACAAAGTTGTCAGCCTCATTCTCTCTTCCAGAGTTATTAGAGTCCATTGGCAAGACAAAAGTCAGGACAACTGGCAATGGCCTGGGATGTTAGTGGGTAACTTTGGTTTCTTTGATGCCTGACCAAGGTCTAAGTGCTCCACAGAGTATGCTTCAGCCACCTTCATGGCTGTCGGAACAAATTGTTCTTATCCACCCATTTCACTGGGGGAAGTCTTCATACGGTTGAGGTAGACACCCCCCTAATTCACTGATGGGTTTGAGGCATGTCTGTGACCCTCAACCTGGTTTAGCCTGCCTGCCAAGATGGTTTACCAGAGTGTGGCTGCTGCACGTACTACAGCTTCTGGGAACCACAGTTTGGGTGACACATGGACACCAAAGGTGGATGAGCAGCTCTGAAAAGGCCTCAGCGAGCCCTCACAATGGAGGTGCTTGTGCTCCATGAATACTCATACACTCCAAGGCACCAGAATTAGAAAGGATCAAGAAAGGCTTTTTGCAGAAGGTGGGGATTTTAGCTGAAGAAAGCCGGGGAAACCAGGAGTAGATATAAAGAGAGAGAATTCTATGCACATACAAAGGACCTCTACTTAATATCCATAGAGTCTGCAGATAGTGTCTTATGGTTGTTGTCCTTGATTCTTGAAGAGGATCAAAATGACATCACTATGCTAGAGTCAAGCTTCAGTGTATCTGCCTGTGGCTGATCAAACCAAGAGGAGCTCAGAATGCTCTACCACAGATCAGACACAAATAGTCTGGGTGAACATTTGGAGTGGATTCTCTAAATGTGTGCGTCCTGTGTTTCCTCTGAGCTGTTTCAATTCTGCTTTGCTCATAAAGGACAGCACCTTCTCTGACGTGGGCATGCCATGCAGAGCGGTCCTGTGACAGTGTCTCCCATGTCACACAATCAATTACAAAGTTCTTAAGAGAGACATTGAGGGTGTCCTTGTATTGCTTCTTCTGACCACTTTGTGAACACTTGCCTGTGTGTGTTCTCTGTAAAATAGTCTTTTTGGCAAGCATACATTTTGCATTTGAACAACGTGGCCAGCCCATTGGAGTTGCGCCCTCTGAAGCAGAGTTTGAATGCTTGGCAGCTTAGTTCTAGAAAGGACCTCAGGGTCTGGTATCTTACCCTGCCAAGTGATCTTCAGACTCTTCCTAAGACAATTCAAATGGAAGCTGTTCAGTTTCCTGGCATGGCGCTGGTATACTGTCTACGTTTCACAGGCACACAACAATGAGGTCAGCATAACAGCTCTGTAGACCTTCAGTTTGGTAGTCAGTCTAATAGCCGTTCTCTCCCATACTTTCCTTCAGAGACTCCCAAACACTGAGCAAGCTCTGGCAATGCATGAGTCAACCTCATTAACAATGTGTACATCCCTAGAAAGTGCACTGCAAAGATAAGTGAACTTGTCCACAGCATTTAAAACTTCTCCATTTGCTGTAACTGATGGTTCCACATGGGGATGGTGTGGTGGTGGCTGATGAAGTACCTGTGTTTTCTTGGTGTTAATTGTTAGGCCAAAATTAGTACAAGCAGCAGAGAATTGATTGATACTTTGTTGCATCTCAGCTTCAGAGGCTGCAATGAATTGAACAATCACCTACAAATAGAAAATCATACACCAACACTCCCTCCACTTTGATCTTGGCTTGTAGCCTTTTCAAGTTGAAAAATTTACCACCAATGTGGTAGCTGTCCTTAATGCCATGCTCATCCTCATTGAAAGCATTTAACAAAGTGGCTGAAAACATCATGTTAAAATGCATGGGAGCAAGCACACAGTCTTGTTTCCCTCCATTGGTGACTGGGAAAGCACAAGAGCTTTCCATCATCCAGAACCTGGGCAAGCATGCCATCATGAAATTGGTGTACAATGCTGATGAACTTTTCCAGACAACCAAATTTTGACACAATTTTATATAAGCTCTCACAATCAACAGTATCAAAGGCCTTGGTCAGATCTACAAACATTGTGTATAGACCTCTGTTCGGCTCCTGGCATTTCTTCTGGAGTTGTCAGGCAGCAAACACCATATCAACCATTCCTCTGGCTTTTCTGAAGCCACACTGGCTCTCAGGTAGGGGACCATCTTCCAGGTGAAGGATTGGCCTATTAAGGAGGACTCTGGCAAGAATCTTGCCAGCAATGACTAAGAGACAGACTCCCTTGTTATTGCCAGAGGACAACCTATTTCCTTTACCTTTATAGAGATGGACAACGGAGGCATCTTTGAAGTCCTGGGGCATTATCTCTCTTGCCACATAACCTGGAAAATTTCAGTTACCTTTTCTATGAGCAATAGATTCCCTACCTTGTAAATCTCATCTGGAATAGAATCAGTACCAGGTGCTTTGCCACATGAAAAGAGCCTAATGGCATTTAAAACCTCTTATTCAGTTGGAACTTCAGCTAGGGAGGGATTGACTTTAACGTGAGGTAAATGATCAGTGGCCTCAGCATTGATTGATAACTGTCTGTTGAAAACTCTATGGAAATGTTCAGTCCATCTCTCTAGGAGAATATCCTCATCACTAATCAATGTGGCTCCATCAGCACTGAGTAGTTGAGATGCATCATAGGTCTTTGGCCCAAAAACAGTCTTCAGGAATCATAAAAGTACTTTGGATTGTTACTCTCAGCATAAAACTGAATTCCATCTGCCTTCTTACTGAGCCAAGAATCTTTCATGTCTCTAAGCTTTGCTTGTACTTTATTATTTTTTATTTTTTAAATAAATTTATTTATTTATTTTTAGTTTTCAACATTCACTTCCATAAGATTTTGAGTTCCACATTTTCTCCCCATCTCTCCCCCTCCCCCCACCCCAAGATGCCATGTAAATTGATATAGGCTCAGCATGTACGCTCATATTAAACCTGTTTTCCAATTAGTCATATTGTAAAGAAGAATTAGAACCAATGGGAGAAACTACAAGGAAGAAGAAACAAAAAAGAGAGAGGGAGCAAATAATATGCTTTGATCTGCATTCAGACTCCATAGTTCTTCTGGATGTGGACAGAATTTTCCAACATGAGTCTTTTGGAGTTGCCTTAGATCCTTGCATTGCTAAGAAGAGATAAATCTATCAAATTTAGTCATCACATAATATGGCAGTTACTACCTACAATGTTCTCCTGGTTCTGCTTACTTCACTCAGCATCAGTTCATGTAAGTCTTTCCAGGTTTTTCTGAAGCCTGCCTGCTCATCATTTCTTATGGAACAACAGTATTCCTTTACATTCATCTATGGTTGCTTTTGTTAAATGCAAATATTTAGTTTGGAGAGGATAAGTCTATGATCAGTCCAGCATTCTGTTCCACACATTGCCTTCATCACTCTCATATCCTGTCTGTCTTTTCTCCTCGTGATCATATAGTGTATTAAATGCAATGTTTACTGTGAAGGCACATCCATGAAGTTTTATTGCATTTAGGTAAATGGAAGACAGTGTTAGGGATGAGAAGGTCATGAGATGCACAGTCTTCAGTAAGTGACCATTGCTGTTGCTGTTTCCAACTCCATTCCTCCCTAGAACTCCTTGCCAAGTCTGGTAGTCTGAGTCTACTCTAGCATTAAAGTCACTCAGAATTATAAGCTTGTCCTCTTTTGGCATAATGATGAAGGTTTCCAGGTCTTCATAAAATTTTTCTTTGACCTCATCTGGGTTCATCATGATGGGAGCATAGGCACTGATGATTGTGGTGTGACATTTCCCTGCAAGTGGCAATCGCAGTGTAACGAGCCTGTAATTCACTCCTTTTGGTAGGCATACAAGCTTGTTGACTAGATTAGTTTTGATTGCAAAACCTACACCAACTTCAAGGTGCTCCCCTTCACTGGCAGCCACTCCAGAAAAATGTGTATCCAGCGTCAACTTCAGTAAGCTAACCTTCATTTGCCAGCCTTGTATAACACAAGGCTGATATTTAGATGTGATTCCTGCCGAGTTCTCTTACAGCAAGACCTGTTCATTTTTCAGGACTACTGGATTTTGTGTTGTCTGTAAGAGTGCACACATTCCATGTGCCGATGATGAGTGGAATCATCTTTGCAGACGTTTTTGTATATTTTTTTGTGTTTCTACCACAGGGTGAGATTCCTTGCCAATAGTAATCAGCCGAGGATTGGGTAAGCAGACAATTTTATGGCACCTTTTTTAGCCCCTTCTTCAAACCAGGAGATAAGCAGTGTGATCCTTAAAAGGCTGCTCAGACACCCAGGAGGCTGCCAAATCCCACTGCTGCTTCTGGTAGACAATGACCATACGACCTGGGCTGCCTGTGTGCAGGATTGTGATTAAAGCTCTCAGTGTATCCACACCTGCTCCTTCATCACTTGCCTATTACCACAGAACTTTGAAATAGGTAAAATGGTAAAATGGTATGGGTGATGCCTTTTTATTCGTGTGTAAATTGGATTTAAGTGAGGCAGAGTTGCATGAAGTCGTGGGTCTCACTCTCTCCTCTACAGCCATCACAGTCCCGTGTCAGGACAGAATCAAAATGACTGATGATGGCTCAAGATACAGTGGATGACCTTGGTGTCTTTGTTGTCTAGCCAAGCTCTAAGCACTCCACAGCATTTGCTTCAGCTGCCTTCATGGCCGTTGGAACCAACTGTTCTCATCTGCCCATTCCACCTGGAGAAGTCTTCACCTGCTTGTGGTAGACACCTCCCTTAACTCACCAATGGTGAGTTGAGACCCCTCAGTTACCCTCAACCTGGTTTAACTCATCTGCTGAAATGGTTAATGGGGTAAGGCCACTGTGCGTGCTACAGCTTCTTGGAGCCACAGGTGAGAGTTAAGTGGAACAGGTAGACACTAAAGGTGGAAAGCTGCCCTGAAAAGACATCACAACTAGAGGTACTACTCTTCCCTAAACGCGCTATATATCCCAGTGTCTTGTGGTAGGAACAGCAAGGTGGCTAGCGGATCACAGAGTACATGAATGGGAGTAAGATGATGGAAAAGCTAGGAAAAAGCAGGTTGTGAAGGGCTTTCAAAGCCAGAGGATTCTATATTTGATACTAAGGCTAATAGGGAGCCACTGAAATTTAATGATGAAGGGACTGACATGGTCAGAGCTGAGCTTTCAGAAGATGAACAGGAATTGGGAAAGGCTTGAGTACAAGATTTAGGTTCATTATTAAAAAGTGGAGGAATCTCAAGGAAAATCATAGCATGTGCTTTATTGTATAATTCTCTGTTACATTAGCAAGGTAGCGTTATGTTCATGGTTATCTACATTTGTGTCTTCCCCTTACTATAGTGTAAACTTGGGCAGAGGAGGCACTAAAACCTTCTAACTCCTCCCAACCTCCAACCCTCAGCACCTTGCTTTGTGTTCTGCAGATAGCTGGTGCTTAATAAATATTAAGTGAATTAAATTTAATTGTTGAATTTTCCATTTTGCAATAATTTTGTACCAGTAAATTAAAATAAAAATAATGATCAGAGGCCTCCTTGAAAGGCAAGAGAAATCAAAGAAGGATGTTTTGACTGGAACATGTGAAAAATCAAAATAATGCCACCTCCCTTGTCTTAGTGAAAGTCAGGGCATTTATGAGCTAAATGAATTTCTAAAAACTTAGAACTTTTTAAAAAATTATAAGTTGCTAAATATATTTTATCCTATTCTACTGGCTGCTCCCTTAACGGATTCCTAATCACAATACTGAACACCCTAAAGTGAGGAGCCCCTTAATCACTGAAGTTCACCATACTTGAGTGTCAGAATTGTGCAAGCAAATATCTCTCTCCTTTAAAATAAAAAAAAAAATCCAAGCATGAGGAAAGACACATCTATTTCTCTTTTCCACGTACCTCTGAAAGGGCCATACCACCTATGGAAATCAGTTTTCAAGGGAATAAAGGAATGGATGGAAATACATACACACACACATATACATACATGTATGCATGCATGTATGTATGTGTGTGTGTGTGTGTGTGTGTGTGTGTGTGTGTGTGTGTGTGTATAGCCTCACCATGTGCCAGGCACTGTGCTACGCTCCTTACAAATATTATCTAATTTGATCTCACTTGTTTTTATTGTTGTAGTTTGTCCTTCGTTCTTGAAGAAGACCATGACATCAGGAAGATGATGCCATGACTTGCAAATGAATTGGATTTAAATGAGGGAGGGCTGTGCAAGGTCACCAGCCTCACTTTCTCTCCAGAGCCATCTGGGTCCTTATTCAAGTGAGAAGGAAGCTTTTCTCTTTGGGCAAGTGGGAATTGCCTGAAACCCAGGAAGACATAATTCACGTTAGAACTGCAACAACCTGTAGACACAATAGTAATTTAAAGTTATTTAATTTAATGACTTAATACACACACACACACACACACACACACACACACACACAAAATATTTAAAACCTGAGGCAAAACTAGACAGTGTTATACATTAGTCACAAAACAGGCTACAGGTAATTTGAAAATGGCATGTACCAAATCTATCTTTTATGCCCTATTGTCATGTCTAGACATATTAAGTCAATGGACTCCAAGGTGTTCGATTTTTTTCCATTCCTTAAAATGAATATGTTATTTACATGATTTTTTTGGCAAAAATATTTGTTACAGATCATGACAATGGAGGGAATAATCTGGCTTTCCCATTCCCATACTTACATACACACATATATATGTATATATGTACATGTATATAATATATGAACATATAAAATATTCTCTATGTTAAAAATTAAAATTAGCATGCTACATCATTCAAAAATAACTAAAATTTTAGGTTAGAAAGTTCAGGAAGCACTAAGGCATTCACTAGCATGAAATGTGTTTGTCCTAGATTATTTAATGATTCAACAAACATTAAGTAGCTATTATGTTTAAGATGCTATGTTAAGTACTAGAGAAAAAAAGATTGATTTAACATATACTTGCTCTGAAAGAACTTGATTACTAAGTAGAATGGTAAAAAAAAAAAAACATATACAATTAATGATACAAAGGAGAGTATGTTAAGTGTAATGCAGAGTATAGGCAAAGAACTCTAAGGAGTCTGACAAGAAGGAAATTGCTTTTATTTGGGTTTGGGGGCAAGAAAGCCCTTATTATGGAGATGGCACTCTGGGTAAGACCTGAAGGAAGGTGGTGGTAAGACACATCAGTAGATTTTCTGGAGTGGGGTAGAATAGCATAGAAAAACGTAAACAGAAGCATGAAGATAAGAGAAAGAAAGGTAAGAATGGCAAATAATATAATATGGCCTACATATAGAATATGTGGTGAGACAGCAGGACGTAATGGATACAAAACTGGTCTTCAATTAATCAAGACAAATATTATGACCCTGGACAAGTCATTTAACTTCCTGGGGACATGTATAACTCTCTAAGATTTTAAGTTTCAGAGAAGGTACAGAACTAGATTGGTAGGGAGAGTTTGCTTATCTGAGGTTTCCTTTTACTAAAGAAATCACAGGCCTACTTCCTATTCCCATCTTTTTCCCAATAGAATACATAGGAGAGTGGCATGAGATAAAGCTGGAAAGACATATTGGAACCAGATATTGGTCCTTATATTTTTGTGGCTAAATTGTTTAAAATCTTTGACCAGGAGATCCTACTACAAAGGTATACAAATACTCCAAGGAAATCAAAGATAGAAACAAGTCAACAACAAGCAATTATTAAAAACCTACTATGGGTCAGGTTCCATGCAAAGTGTTGGGAATACAAATACAAGCAGAAAGAAAGTCAGTTACTGCTCTCAAGAAACATATTCTAATAGTTTAAGACAAGACAAAGTAGAAGCTGAAAAGGTGAAGGAGGAAGGGAGAAAGGAGAAAGAATCCCCATGCTAGCATGGTAGAAAAAGTCCAGTGATTCAGGGGATGAAGTCCAGAGATCAATGAAGATATGGTGAACTAAGGTGCTTTCCTTAAAAATGGAGGTTCCTGGAGGAACCAATTAAATCTGAGACAGGCACCACAGACTCAAAATGGGCTTCCAGTACAAGGCCAGGGGTGGAATGAGCTTATTCTTGGGTAGAAAGGCCTTGGCAAGATGAACTTCCAGAGTGAGAAGGCTGCTGGGACATGGTAGAGAAAATGCAGAGACTTAGGAATAGAAAATATTCATATCTATATCTATATCTATGACTATACCTATATGTATATCTAGATAGATAGAGATAGATAGATAGATAGATAGATAGATAGATAGATAGATAGATAGATAGATAGATAGATAGAAAACTAGAAACAAACTGGGGGATTGGGGAGTTAATGAAAAGCTATTGTATATAAATGTAATATAAATTGTATATAGATATACATAATATAAAATGTATATAAATATAAATATAAAGGAAGATGCAGTAAGAAATGAAATTTGAGGAAATAAAAGAGGCATGAAAAGATGCATATGAGGTAATGCCAAGTGAAATAAACAAAAACAAAAGGAATAATTTTAAGATATCTTAATAGCTTAAAACTTCATTAAGACTTTTGGGACACAGTGTATATATAATGACTTGTTCAGTAATTCAGTTTTCTATGACTCTTCAGGACCTCAAGGACTGTATTGTCCATGGTTTTCTTGGCAAAAGTACTGGAGTGGTTTGCCATTTTCTTCTCAAGCTGATTAAGGCAAACAGAGGTTAAGTGACTTGGCCAAGGTCACACAGCTAGTAACGATTACAACAACATAAATTTTAAGATCATTAAAAGGAGGGCAAAAAGAGTAACTGGAGCATGAAAAATGGTCATAGAGAAGAGATAAGAAAACAGCACCCTCTTCACAGCATAGAGACAGAGCACTAACATGTCAGAACATTGTGTATATTGTTGGGAAGTTTTGCTTAATTGTTTTCCTTTATTTTCAAGGAGACTTCAATCTGGAAGGCTGGGGGAGGGGAGGCAGTAAAAGAAATGTTTATGATTTTAAAAAAATAGAAAAGCATAAATGAAACTTTTTAAAAAGTAGGATCCACTTTTATCCCTATGAACTGCTTTAAAACCTCTGATTCCTTCTATTTCCCCATTAAGCTCTCTTTTGGCTCCCCCACACTAAGCAGAAAACCTTATATTCAGTTTAAAATGCATTGACCTGAAGCTGGGTATTGCCAGAACATTCCCGTTACAGAGCCCAATCCCAGGCATTTAGTTGCTGAAAACAAATTTACCCATGCTTAACCATATGCTTGTACTTTTGTTAGTAAACTATTACATGCGTATGTAACTCATTTGACACTTAATCAAACACTGATTTTTGACCTCTGGTGCACTGTCTTAGCAAGCTCACTACTTCATCAAGCAGACCAAACTTCTTTCATCAACTCCATATCCTTCTGTTTCTGTACTCTCCCTTGGGAGTAGCATCCACTCCCATTGCTTCATCTATCACTTCTACACAGATGGGAAGTAATGTAAACATCTCTGTCCCTTGCATAATCAGGAGTAAGGTTCACCCCAGACATAATCTTCTTGGATATTTCAAACACCTGTGGGACCAAAGACTGCCAACACTCAAAATGGGGTAGGAAATCAGTCTGAAAAAAAAAACACAGACTCTATCTGAGGAACAGAGATCCACATAGGGTCCGTGGCTTGCTAGAGCATTTATCACTGCCTCTGCAAGCTCCTGGATTCTGGGCCCTGACCATAGGGCTTTAACGCATATTTCACAGTGTTTTACAATAAATTGCTTATCCCTCAGGAAAGGGGAACTTCTTTCCCACTATGACCACCATCTCTGGACCTCACCTTAGTGTTCTCTACCAGTGCCACCACATGATGTAATAGACCTTTGTCTGCCATAAAGAGCGTAAGATCACTAGGTACCTGGCTTTCACTCCTGCTTCCCCAACACTGAGGAAAAAGATTTAACTCTCTGAAGGATGGACTTCACAGTATGGGTAGTCATACTATTCTCTGTGTTGTCTCCTCGCCTCCAACTGATACTGTCTTCAGTATAATTATTATTTTTATCATTTGTAGTGTTGCCTGCCACTTTGAATTAATACAACCTGTCTGATCTTAGTGCTTTAGCTGACTTCTCTAGATTCTATCACTGGTATTACCCTGGGCAACTCACTTAATCCCTATTTGCCTCTTTTTCTCAACTACAAAATGGCGATAATAACAACTACCTCCCAGGGTTGTTGTGAGGATCAAATGAGATAATAATTATAAAAGGCTTAACACCCTGTCTAACATATATATAGTAAGCATTGCATAAATATTACCTATTATTAGTTATTATTATGGTCTTCCTGTACACACTGCCTGATGTAAAAAGAACTCTCTAATTCTACCACCTTGACAGTTCCCATGATCATAGCATCTATAAGTTAATGTTAACTCTTCTCAACAGACAGGCAGAGATAGAGACAAATAGAAAGTGAAAGGAGAGGAGAAAGAGAGACAGAAGGACAGAGATAGAATCAAAGATAGGAGAGAGAGAGAGAGAGAGAGAGAGAGAGAGAGAGAGAGAAACAGAGAGATTAGGGGTGACCTATGTTGGAGGTGACACAGTTGTGTGGTCATTGAAGGAGCAAAATGCAAAGTATGTGAAGGAGGGGACTATAGAAGAGATGTGGACAAAATCTCAGATATTATTAATACAAAAAAGACAACTCAAAGAACATCAATAACTACCATCCTATGTGCCTACTCTCTCACCTCAAGTTATCTTCACTGAGGGCATTATGAGAGAGCCATCAGGCTTTCACAGGTAATATTCAACAAGAGATCACATCTTTATACTCTCACAAACTAACTGAGAGATGTAGAAAATATAAGATCCCATTGTACTTGTCTGTTGAGTATAAAAAAGAAACATTTAATTTAGTAGAACAAAACTCAGCTTTAAAGGCTCTTTTATAACAGGGTGTCTCCCATCCATACATCAGAATCATTTAAGATTCCTTAGAATCTTAACAAGAGAAATAACCCCATTCAATGACCCTTTAATAATAAACATCAGACAAGACATAAAACAGGGAGATGTATACTCACCAAAGGTACTCATCACACTGATGGAGATCTAGTGGAGTTTTGATCAAAAAGGAATTCCCTATTGGTGGTGGGGTCCTCTAGATGTTCCTGTTTGCACAGAACATTGTGCTATTTGCACAGAACATTGTGCTATTTGCATCACATTCCAAGATGTTGCAGAAATTCCAGGTGGAAATCTGTAATCACTCAAAGGAATTTAACTCGTCCATCAACAAAAGAAAGATCAAATGGATGATGAATATTTATTGCCCAGATTTAAACTTTCATTTGTATGGACACACTATAGAGTTTAGCCATCATATCTGGAATAGACAGTACAGTTAAAGAATGAACTGGACCCAGAAACAAATAGTAGGAGGAGAGCAAGCTAAATTACTTTTAAGAAATTGTAAAGCTTTTGTACTCACCCCAAGCTTTCCATGAAAGCAAAAGCCCATGTTTTCAATACTAATAGTCAACCAATGTTACTATATAGCAGTGAGATGTAAAATCTAATTGCCTCCGAAGAATTAAAAATGCACAAAGAGGATGTTGGAGAGATGCATAGTGACTATGAACACAAATTACAAAGAATAACAAAAGACTTCAAAAAGGAACTGTATGATAGAAAGAGCTTGTCATGGAGAGAATGAGAGATAACGGCCAGAGTAAAGGAGGTCTTCAGCAGGCTGAGCAACCCTGTGTGACCAACTCATGGGAGGACACATGGACCTACTAGATAATGTATTCAGTTGGCATGACCTTAGAAAATTTAGGTCATAGGATCTTACAATCACAGAAAAGGAAGGGAATTTAGAGGTTATATAGTCCAGCAAACTCATTTTACAGATGAAGAAATGAGGCTCACCCAGAGAGGTAAGGTGATTGCCCAGGATCACACAGCTAGGAAGTACCAGAGGCAAGATTTATCTGTTATCTTGTTATCCTGACTCCAATTTCAGCACTCCAACAACCATAAAACATGGCTACAGAACAACATAGCTGCAGTGTATTCTGAAATCTCCAAAACACTTGTAATCTACGTACAGTTCTAATGTCACCCTTTCCTGACAGTTATAGGGGATCTGGGATCCTCTCTCCTTCTGATATCTAGTATGATACCTAACTTTCTTTCCAAATATCAAGAGAAAATGAATTGTTTTTTTAAAATTTTTAATTGCATAGTATGTTGTTGAAAAATTATGGAGTATTTAAACTATTGGCCTGTATTTATTGATAAAAAATAAACCTAGTGAGAGAGTCCAGTAATTTCATAAAATGATGAACTGTTTTATTAACTCGATGTTCAAAGCCATATGGGGCATGAGTTCAGACTTAAAGAGCATGTTATAATTTTTAACAATTTAAGGTGTTTACTGTCTAAAGTAAAATAAGATTCAAAAATAATTTTACAATTTTATCTTTCTTGCTTATGTTATAAAAATTATCACTACAATGATTTTATGCTCAAGTTACCTGATTCCTGAACACATACATACCCCACAAACACACATATTTGTATATTTATAAACACAGACATACAACATGTATACAGTCAGTCCTCAACATTCACAACATTTAACTTTTATGATTTCAAGCATTAATGTGATGTTATCAGTAACTTCATTTTCACTTTCATATTGGCAACCATGTATATTTGCAGCTATGCATAGCAGAGAAAAAAAAATTAGAGCCAGGATGTGCACACATTTGTGGAGCAGCTGGTATACTACTAGGCACTTCACTGGTCTTGTGAACCCTATTTTTGTAAAGAGCTCTACATGCTTTCATTGATATTTTCATTGTTTGCCTTTAAAACTCAAGGTTTTTTGTTACAATTATGCCCCCAAGGTGTAGTACAAATCCTTTGGGCTCTAAGCCCAAGCTTGCAAAGTCAGTGATGTGGTTTAGCAAGAAAATAAAGGTGTGAGATTAATTTTGTGCCACAATGTCTACAGCCACTGTTAGCAAGTTTAGTGTTAACAAAGCAATGATTCATTATACAACACAATGTCTTCACACTACCATCTGACACAGTGGAAGAAAATATTCAAGTTTAAAAATGTTTTAGTGTTAAGAATTTATTCACTGCATATTATTTATGGTGCTATAGATTTCATGTGCTATGAAAAGTAAAAATTGTCTGAAATCAATGTTTTATTTTTTAATTGAGATGCTATCACGAAAGGTCACAGAATTCTAGGGAATTACTAGCAAGAAAAAAATGTTTTGCATGTTACCAATTTTATTTTGTGCATTGCATTTTGTGGGTTACTTCACAACTACTGCATTAGGAAAGGTGTATATTATCAGAATTAATGCTTTGTCATAAAGAATTGTATGCAGGAAAGTGTATTTTCAATAATCTCTAGTGAAAGATTACAATTTTTGGTGATCACAAGAATCTAACCCCAATTTCCTACAGGTTCAGTGTATCAATATTTATGTTTTTTACTTTTGTGCCATTTTGTAAGAATGTTACCCCCACTAAAATTGAGAACTTACCCTATACACATATATTTGTATATAAATTATATATGCATATATATATATATATATATGTATGTATATGTGTGTATAGACATGTTTATATCTGATGTAGAAGATATGCCCAGAAGGACCCAGGTTAGGTCCTCTAGAGTTCTTCTTGTGTCTCATTGAAGAAGTATTAATCCCCTGACAATATCAGGGCTATGATATAAATATGAACTAACCAGGCTCTGGCTATTCCTAATCCTATAACACCATATTAAGGATAGACCTGAAATACACACTTCAACTTAGGTTTTACAGGGAAGACCAAATATAGAAAAGAAGGCAACGAAGGAGGAGTAAAACTACATACATCTAAAGAGCAGAATCAGTTCCTTTAAAGACAATTTGTGTAATTTTTGTACTCTAGTTTGTATTATATATAATGGCTCCTTCAGGGAACCATTTCATCCCAGAGATGACATCTGATACAGATATTGGTAGAGAAATGAGTAGTTCCTGTATCAGGAGCTTCAGGGATGCAAACTAGAAGAATAAGAGAGGTGTTACTGGATCCAGTGTATAAACTCCTGGACCCAACTTTCAGAAGCCAGACAATAAGTTGCAGGATAATACAACTTCCTCAACTAAGAAGATAAATTTCTAAACCAAATAAAAGCTAGAGATCAGGAGTACCAAGAAACAGAGCCACAATGTGGATGAATAAACCTAGAAGTTGCCACTTATTAGTAGTGTGAGTTATGTGGACTATAAAGATCAAGGGAGATAAATCAATTTTCCATCACCTGGTGCTTATCAGTCTCAGGAATTTTAATAGTATTATGTACTAAAGTATTGTAGAGGTCCTTGGGCAGCTGAGTGGCTCAGGGGACAGAATGCAAGACTTGCATTCTGGCCTTAGCTACTCACAAGCTATATGACCCTGGGCCAAGTCATTTCACCTCAATCTACCTCAATTTCATTTTCTGTAAAATGAGACTAATAATAGCACCTATCTCCTATATCTACAGTGAAGATAAAATAAAATCTGTAAAGCATTTTGGTTAAAGTGCTAGCTATTGTTAATGAACGTGCTCTTCCTTGGAAGAAGTGAGTTGCTTGACTTTCTAGACAAGCTAAATGCTTTCCTTTTGTAAAGGCAGAGAAGATGTATATGTGTATATATGGATGGATGAATGCCTGCATGACTTCCTGGAAGAAGAAGGGCTCACCAGCAAAGAAAGTGTGAAGAATAAAATAATTTTGAGAGACAAAGTTTTGGAGTAAAATATAATCAAATTTATCAATCAGAGCCAGCAAATTATTGACAAAACGGGCTCATTATCCTCTTGATAGTCAAAGAGGAAGAGTGGCCACCTCTTGAGATTTATATGCCTTTGGACAAAAGGTGTTCCAGCAGATGGCAATCAACTTTGACTGGTTAACAATTAATGAGAGGTAGACTTTACAAAGAGGAGAGATTTCACTCCACTGAAGGGCTGAGAGTGACATTATGTCACTCTTGGACAGAGAAACTATCCCTATACCCAGACCATCCCCAGCCTTGGGCAATCTAGACAAAAGGATTTTTCTCAAGCTTAATTGAGTGAAATTCACCTTAGACTAGAGATTCCTTCTGGTAAGATAGAGGAGAAAATTAGCTCAACCTTCAGAGACTGAGGCTTTGAAATGAGGATAATAGAAAAAGGAGGAACTCTGGATCTCCCCAGATCATTGATTATTAGTAATCATTTCTCTCAAAAAGATCATTTTACTGACTGTTCGTTGTTTGAAGTATAAGGTTTTTTCCCAGGTTTTGATAGAATACATAAAAGTATTCTTTATTCCATGTACTGTTTGCCTCCATGCTTCCCATAAAAAAACACTTTATCACTTTTGTTGATTTCTAATATGAGCCAAATTATAATATTCCTAAGGGAGAATCTGAGAGGGAAGAGAAGATGAGTAAAATTCTGTTATCCCCAGGGGAAAACCCTAGGAAAACCTAGTTTTCCTAGGATCAAAAAAAACATAATTATTGCCAAGCCCCAATGTGGAAAGTAGCCTATTTAAATCCAGACTTGCAGTTCTGGGCCGCAGGTTACACTGTTAATGAAGGTTTACTGACTTCAAAGTACCATTATCTGTAGTCTTACACAATTACATTAACACAAACATAACTAGTTTTTGTTTTTGTTTTTGTTCTTAATCAAACTCTTCTTTCAGTGAGCCTCAGCTGTCATGTGGGTTAAGATACTACTTATGTGTTCCGATTTATTTCAACTTATGTCTCTCATGTCAAGCATACCAACCCCATGCTGCCTAACCTCAGTGAACTCTGGATTGAAGAGTAAAATCTAGCCTCTTAGCAACTAGAACCAGCTGACTTCTCATGTATTTAATGGCTTTGATTAGGATCATTATCATCATCCCAGGTATTGATTCGTGACTCCAGAGATACAAATTCAGCTAGTACAATGTATTATCCCATCTGAGAAGTTCTATTAAGTAAGCTACCTTTTCAGAATTATTTTCCACTTTCCTTCACATAAAAGATGGGGTCAGTGAAACAGCAAAAAGCTTTTACCAATGCAAAAATAAACCGTTGTCATGAGAGCAATGAGCTAAACTTTAATTTTAAAAAATTGCTTTTTTTTAAGAATTGGTACTACATTTTCTTAATGATGTGTGCATGTGCATCCTTGACAGCAAAGATGCTTGCGTTATCACTTCATCTTATGCTCTTCCTTAGGTGGCCTCCAGGGGATTTCAGTATACCTTGCTGAGATTTATTATTACAAGCTTGTAAGGTTGTTTTTCCTGTGCTAGGGTTTTTTGTTGTTGCTTTTTTAAAGTTTTAGCAGCCACACTGCACTGCCTGAAGCTCAGCACACAGGAGATTTTGGCAGGTCTTTTAATGATGTCAGTTTAAAATAAGTAAACATTCATTGGAACAGACCACTACTGGTATACTTGATTTTTACTGCTGAGGAGAAAAAAAAATAATGGCTGTTTCTGATGTTTTGATGACCACACTTTTCGATTTGCTTTTCCCACCTGCCTTTTTTTCTTCTTCCTGTTTTAAGTTTCTAGTCTTTTCTCTTCATTACATCGATTTCTAGCTTTCCTTATAAGGTAATACCCCACTTATCCAACCATGAGACTTCTAATAAATTCAACTATCTGGAATTCAATACTCACAACATCATAGGCATTCCCCTCCACAGGGAGAAGTGGAATCAACCTCAGGCCTTCAGACTATAGGCTATTGACTTCATATTATGTGTATAATTAAAGTTGCTGATTTAGTAGGCTTGTGTATCTGGTTTCCCTAAGCAAGCTTTAGCTCTGCCCTAAATTACATCAGACAGGAGATTACAAGCAGTAAAGGGGCTCCTTAAGGCAGACCAAGGGACCACAATGAGATGTGATAGCTTATATCATAGGAAAGGAGAGAAGAAAAATAAATATAAAATCATAGAAATCTATGAACATTTCTTGTGGGAGAAAACAATCCTCAGTCAGCTCAGGAGCTCCTGAGGACAACAATTCATTATAGTATAGTTCATAATTATGTTCCATATACTCTCTTTACTAAGGGAAAGATAAATATGTGTGTGTGTATATATATATATATATATATATATATATAGAGAGAGAGAGAGAGAGAGAGAGAGAGAGAGAGAGAGAGATGTAGATATATAGATATGATACTTTCTAGAATATTCCCATCAAAATACTACATTGAAAAATAAATAAATTCACTCACCTGCTCAAAAATCTTCACTGGGTTTTCCATGTATGTATGCGTGTGTATGTATATATCTGTATGTGTGCATATGTATATGTGTGTGTATATACACATATATGTATGTGAGAGAACACACACATATATGTGTATATGTGTGTGTATATACACATATATGTATGTGAGAGAACACACACATATATGCATGTGTGTTTGTATAAGCATGTATACATACATTTTAATTGATTACTCAAATACACAATTAAGACTGATATTCAAGGCCCCTAATAATCTATACACAAATGACTTTTCTAACCTTATCTCTCTCTGCTCCCCTTCATGGGTCCTATGTTCCCACTATTATTCAGTTTCCAAACAAGTTCTACAATAAGATAGGGTGCTACTTTATCAATCTCCCTCCCCTTCATTCCCCACATTCTCTCTCTCTCTCTCTCTCTCTCTCTCTCTCTCTCTCTCTCTCTCTCTCTCTCTCTCACACACACACACACACACACACACACACACACACATTCTTTTTGCCTCCCCCATCTCACTTTCATTCTCTCTCTCTCTCCCTTCTGGTTCCTTCCTCTCTAGGTACAAAAATGCTCAGTTCTCCCTTTTCCTTCTCTTGATCCTGGCATTCCCCCACCCTTTCTACTATGTGTCTTCCCTCCTCAAAATCATATATGTATATATGTATATATGTACGCACATGTGATATATATATATGTATATATACATATATATGTAGTAATCTTTCTTTTTTCTAATGTTTCTATTAAGCTAAATATTTGATAATTGAAAATATATATTTTTAACTATCAGGTGTTTATTTTTAAATTTTAATTATATATTTGTTTTCAAATTTAAAGCATTAATTTTCAATTTTTAATCATATATACCTATTTCTCACAGGAAAAAAAGGAAGAAAAAAAGAGAAAGAAAAAGAAATGAAGAGAGAGAGAAAAAGACAGATAGACATAAGCCAAGTCAAACAAAACATAATGACATATTAGTCACGTCCAAAAGCGAATTGATTATTTTCCATTTTACCCAATTACATGTCTGTCATGAAATAAATGGTGTTCTTTGCATGTCTCTTAGAAATCTTCCAATAAGGAAAATAACTAATAACTTTTTAAATGGCCAAATCCAGGGTCCTTTTCCCAACTGTAACCCTTTTTGACCTTTCAGGAGCATTTGACATTGTTAACTAACTTCTATACTCCTTTCGTTCCTGTTGCTAGTCCTGCCTTGTCTTTTCTTATTCTCTCTTTTAGCAATCTCACAAAATCCAAAGGCTTCAGATATGGTGCAGGTAACCATACCTTCCAAAGCTATCCAGACAAAACTGATAGCTCATTTCCATTTACACCTCATTCCTGGACCTCTACAACTCAAGGTCCCACCAGAACTTCAAATTTAATTTGAATTCATCACTTTCCCCCACTAAACCTCTTTCTCCTTACATTTCAGGAGGTGATGCCACCATCTTCCCAGTTACCGACCTGAAATCATTGTTTCCTCTTCCCTTTTCCTCATCTCCTGGATAATCAGTTGCTAAGTCCAGTCGGTTAATGTCTACACATCTTTCCCATTCATCTCCTCCTCTCTATTCGTACTGCCACCATTCTGGTTCAAATTTTTACTACTTTTCGACTGTTCTACTATAATAGCTTCCTAATTGGCCTACTACCTCCTGTCTTCCTTCTAATCCATCCTTTACACTGCTACCAGAATAATCTACCTGAAACAACAGACTCACCCTATCACTCCACTGTTCAAAGATCTTCCTACTGCCTGTGCGTCAATGTATATATACACTCCATAGCCTCATATCTAAGGCCCTCCTAAGTTTGGCTCCAGCCTTATTTTACAATAACTGTTTTCATACACTCTAAATTTCACCTAAATTGGATTATTCTTTGTGCCCCAATGTTGCATTACCTTATCTTGCCTCCATGCTTTCAAGAAGGCTTTTTTTTTATTCCATTCCCAGAATGAGCTCATTCCACTTGTCCACTGGTAGAAACCTTGTCTTCCTTTAAGACCCAGATCAGGTGACATTTCTTTTATGACACCATCTCTTCTCAGACTCCTAAATCACTACCCCTCAGCACCCAATTGAAAGTTATTGCTTTCTCATCAGACTTTCTTAGAGCATTTCCTCTTGATCTTTTATTTGCCCTTATCAAACTCTACCTTACATAAGACTCATTTGTAAATACGCCATTAGATTGTAAACCCTGTAAGCTCAAGGACTGCTTTTTTTTAAATTTCACAGAGTGAAAAAATCTCCAAGGCCTAGAACAGAGCCTTGAACAAAGTAGGTACTTCAATGTTTGTTAAATAGTATTGAAACTGAATTAAAATGGTAAGCTTCATTTATATATTTTTCAAAAATCACTCATTCAAAATGCCATTCCTTGGAGATGCTAGATCAATAAAATATCATGGTGCTTTATTCTATTCTGCTTAATTTCCCTTTCTCTAGCATAATTCAGAAATGATTTCTTGCAGCAAATACATTTCTTCACAATTAATGTGTTTGCCTATTATACAGCTAATAGTAAAAAGATATGTAGAAAATTCACATTTCACCACTCATTATATTCCCAACTAGAGTTGTTTATATTACCATTTAAAAGCTTAACACTTCAAAATAGAACTTTAACTAGCATACATCGTATATGCCCTTAGTAATCAAACCTTTACCACAAAGATTTATCAGTATTGTCACCTTATTATAAGACTTCTTGTGAAGTTACAAAAACTCTTTTCCTCTTTGTTTTTTGGTTTCAAAATGCAGATGTTGGCATACTTGAGGTTGTACCTCTAAGTGAGGAAGATCAAAGGGAAATGTATCCAGATAATGGCTGTTGGCAGAGAATTTGTGTCTTAAACATTACAAACACAAATATATTTTGCTTAACAGAAATGAACAATAAAATTCCAAACCTGTGTCTAGCAAATATATGTTAATAGACTCCAAAAACAATATGTCATTGTGTGAAGATCTCCTAATGAGTATATCAGTCATTCACTGAATTACAAATAATTAGGCTAGCAAGAGAATAGTCGATAGGAATATACTTTATTAGCTTGCTAATAAGCCATAGATCATTGAGTGTGAGCTTTGGAATCAGGAGACCTGACTTCTGGCCCTGGCTATGAGACTAGCTAGCAGTTCGACTCTGGGCAAATCACAACCTCTTCAAGCTTCAGTTTCCTCATATACATAAAATAAGGCAATTTCTAAAGTCCTTTCTGAATCTGTGATTGGAATGTATTTGTTATGGGATGTGTATAATAATTAATAATTATAACAATAAATATTTATATAGCATTTAAAGTTTTCAAAGTGCTTTGCAAATATTGTCTCATTTTATCTTCACAACAACCTTAAGAGTTAATTCCTATTTTGCACATGAGGAAACAGGTGAAGGGACTTGCCCAGGGTCATAAAACTAGAAAGTGTCTGAGGCCAGATTTTAATTCCTATCTTTCTTTCTTTCTTCTATATCTCATGCTCTGCATCTAGCTACATATTCATATGTGTCAGTTTCTTAAGAATTCGTGATTTCATCTTCATAAATGCTGCATTAACACAGGTCACAACTCCTTTGTACCTCAGTAGATGCCAGTAGCTCTTGTACAACAGTGGTAGATTTGGAGTCAGGGGACTTGGGTTAGAACATTGGCTCTGCTGTGATTTGAATGAAACAATGAATGAATGAATGAATGAATGAAAAATCATTTAGTAAGTTTTTGCTGTGTGCAAAGTACTATTCTAAGCACTGGACTTATAAATATAAAGGCAAGATAGCACACTGTGCTACCTTTGGCAAGTTGCTTTAACTCTCTGGCCTTAAGTTTCAGAGGTACAAAATGAGAAGGCTGAACTAGACAGTCTCTAAACCCCTTTCTTGCTCTAACCAAGGGTGTAGCTCTTTGACTGAATCCAAACCTCACAGAATGTGTTCTGCAAACTATTGTTCTGTGAACAAACTTCTGTGAAATTTGGGTTCATTCAAAGGGCTGCACTTAAGGACCTAGAGGGCTACATGTGGCCTTGAGGCTGTGGGTTTCCCACCCCTACCCACATGATTCTATATTTTAATCAGTTGCTTTGTCCAAAAAAGAAAGGAAGGAAGGAAGGAAAGGAAGGAAGGAAGGAAGGAAGGAAGGAAGGAAGGAAGGAAGGAAGGAAGGAAGGAAGGAAGGAAGGAAGGAAGGAAGGAAGGAAGAAGGAAGGAAGGAAGGAAGGAAGGAAGGAAGGAAGAAGAAAGAAGAAGAAAGAAAGAAGAAAGAAGAAAAGAAAGAAAAGAAAGAAAGAAAGAAAGAAAGAAAGAAAGAAAGAAAGAAAGAAAGAAAGAAAGAAAGAAAGAAAGAAAGAAAGAAAGAAAGAAAGAAAGAAAGAAAGAAAGAAAGAATCACCTGGTAAGCAACTCTTTTAGTGAAAAGCCTTTCTGAAATTAGCTACCATGGTCCCAAGATAGCAACTCTACTGGTCATTCTCAAGGCCTTACTCATAGCTTTTCCAAATTAGTAGGACTTGATTACATTCTGGTGGCATGACATTTGCAAACTCAGGGCCATGTAAGATCCATAAGGCCAAGAAATATGTCTTGTCTAAACATCTAAACTTTTTATCTCCCAATACTTAGGACAGCATTTTGCTTACAGCAGGTGGGCACTTAACAAAGGTTTGTTGGATGGAATTAAATTGAATTGAAAGAAGTAAACAAGTTAAATGATCAGAAAAGTACACTTGCACATACACACACACACACACACACACACACACACTCACACACACATGCACACACACATGAATTACCTCAAGCCTAAAGTTAGAAGTGGTATGAAGTTGTTGAAAGTACAAGTTTAAAAAAGGTTTTGTACATTCTTGTGTGATTTTATTACTTCAGGAACCAATTTTTTCCTAAACACATTTCAAATAAAATAATGAAAGTCAATGGGAAAATAGGATTCACTTGACAGAAGTTTACTTTGCAGAGTTATTCTATAAAGTGACAGATACCTGTAACATGAGACTGGTCTCTAAGCTCTGGATTAGAGAATTAGACTCACTAATTTATAACTGTAGTGCTGGCTGTCATTTCCTAGTACATCACTCACAGTGATAGTAGAAAAAGAAAATACTGACTTTCATTCCTAATTTTAAAAGTAGCCTTTCTCCCTCCCCTCTACCCACACTAGATTAAGACAGTTCTACTAAAAACAATAGTCAGAATAATTCAGGAGCAATTTAAGTTAAAGAAACTTAGTTATTTGAAAGGTCCTATTAATCATGAGTATAAGTTTTAAAAAAATCAACTTGATCAACCTAAGATAAGGGGTTGTGACTAGACAGTAGTTCCTCTAAAAAACAAAAAATAAAAAAGATCTGGGAACTTAGTGGACACGTTCAACATGAGTCAATGGTGAGATACAGCTATCAAGAAAGCTAACGTTTAGGGAGTCGTAGATTTCCAGTAATAATAAGGGATTAGTCCCACTGTACTCTGTTCTTCTTAGAACATATATTGTGTTTAATTGTTAGCAGCACATTTTAAGAAGAATATGGATAAGCTGGAGAGTGTCCAAAGAAAGACAATAAAGATAAAGAATCATCCCCATTTGAAGACCAGTTGAAGGTGCCTCAGGGCTTTACTTAGGACACTAGATGATGTTGGAAGTGGCAGCAGCCTTCAAGTATTTAAAAGCCTACTAGTACATGAAAGAGACATCAGACTTGTTATTCTTGTTCCCACAAGGCAGAACTAGGAACCAGTGGCTCGAAGTCACAAGGAAACAAATTTGGACTTGATCATAGGAACATCCTAACAGTTAGAATTATCTAGAAGTTAAATAGATTGCCTTGGAAGGTTTATCCTTGCTTTAAGGTCCTTCAGCAAAGGCAAATAATGATTTTAGTAGCAGATATTTGAGTTGATAGTTGATATTTTTCACTTGTCTTTTTTGGTTTTAAAAAAAGTCCATGAAATTTGGTGTTTACTTTGCCTTTTGACTACACACACACTCAAATGACTAATCCACATGTGACCAGTAATATCCTGCCTATTCTGCTTTGCTTTGTTTTTGAGGTTAGATCTATCACCCAAAGTGCAAGTGCAATGGTTACACTGAGTTGCCCCTCCTTAACTCACCTTGTAGTTCGCCATTACAGGAGTATCACCATGTTGGTGGCAGACTTACTATGGGTACATGATCAAATTTGCTCTAAATTTCAAGCAACTTAGACTTCCTGGTAGCAGATATTACAGGCCTGCATAAATATGTTTAGCATATCTATTAAGCCATAGAAAATTAGATCCCTTTATAATTTTGTTAGGTTTTTGCCATGATCAGGGCATTGTTTCTCTTTTTTTTTTTTTGAAAAAATATATTCATGATGTACAGTTTATAAACTTTTGGCCTCTTTAATTTCTTAACCCTGAACCATGTTTTCCAACACGGTTTTCACTATTCTTTGTTGTATCCAGCTTCACATTGAAACAACAAGATATACATTGACTTGATTTGGAGCATCTAGTCATGCATTTTCTTTTACAGAATTTCCTTACTTCTTTATCCTTGCCAACAAGTATTTGTGCATAAAATATGATTATATCTATGTTGATCTTTTTTTTATGCTCATCCCAAACACTGTGAAGTGAGATAACCAAGAGTTCTATGCATCAATGTTTCTTGTTTCCTTTGGGCAACCAGGAAAACCAACCCTTGAATTCAATTCTATTATTTACTTTTCCAGGAAAACCTTTTAATTGTCCTTCCACATAGCTGTGACTTCTTTATGACATATGGCTTCATTTATGGTAAATATACTGATCTGATTGTTGTTAATTCTGCCCCATGGTAGTATATCAACTAATTGGGCATTGGATAATGATCCAATATGCAATATTTAACATTAATTAATGCTTATAGGTGACCTAAAAACTGCATGATTCTTTCCAGTCTCTGTTGGTATTTCTACCATTTTGCCATCACCATTGCAGAAGAAGAAAGAGATGACATGGCACTGAGGACTCTTTTATATTTTTGTCCATCTGGGGGGAGGGTTGCAAAGAGGGAAAAATCCATTCCCTGGATAAAAAATCCTCTAGTGATGAGCCTTTCAACATTTGGGTAGGCTGGTCCTTGACCAACGAGCACAGTCTGTCACCAGGCCATACTTGAAGCCTATGTAGTTTGGTAAACCTTTCCAGAGTTTTTACTTAACAGGTATAAACTTCAAGAACCAAAGGTCAGTTCTTTGCTATGGAAGGACACTAGAGGAGGACATTTATGGAAATAGTGAAAGCTTCTGGGGTAGAGGTTGAGAAGGTCATAAGTGAAGGCATGTGGCAGGAATGTCATCTAGATAGAGAATGGCATCACAACTCGATGGTCTTACAAAGATTGTTTGAAGGAACTAGCCATGTTTAGGATGGAGAAGAGAAGACTCAAGGAGAATGTGATAGATGTCTTCAAATATCTGAACTACTATCATGCATTAGAATGGATTAGACCTGTTCTATTTGGTCCAAGAGAGCAGATCTAAGCACAATGAGTAAAAAGTATAGAGACCAACTTAAGACTGATGTTTGGCGGGGGGGGGGGGGGAATCCTAACAATTATAGATTCCAAAGGTATAATTGGATGCCTCAAGAGGTAATGAGTTTTCTCCTTGGAGGTCTTCTAGCTGAGCCTGGATGACCACTTGCTGGACATGATAAGGTAGAATTTCCTTTCATACATAGGTTGCACTAGTTGGCTGTTGAGGTCTCTTTCACTTTCAAAACTCAGTGGTTTTGTGAGCCCTACTACTCAAAGAATTGATCCCATTTGACCAGGTGGCTATTCTCAATGGGCTTGTGCTTATAGACACAAGCAGTGATTGGGGCTAATGGACAACAGACCTGGGGAGGGTATGTGAGTGTTATATCTCCAGAAGCATAAGTGGCGGGGGGGGGGGGGCTCAGTAACTGTTTTCTTTGCTCTTTCCACAATAAGCATTATAAATAGATTTCCTTTATTCATGTGGAAATAACTGTGGTATAGTTATCCCTGATGGCAGCAGAGTCAACTGATAGAATACCTTAATGGATATCTTTTTGCTCTTATTGCTTTGATTATCATAGTAGCGTCCACATTCTAAATATTCTTCCTAATTTTCCCTCAGAGAAATTGATAGCATTCTCCATCCAGCAAGGTGATGACCATGATAAGGGATGCAGAAATGCAGGGCTCCCCAAGCAGTGCTCGGGCAGATTTTTGTCTATCAACTCTAGTCATACCAGAAGATGAATAAAAGTATCCAGGAGTTATTTTGGTATGTTGCATTTTATCTTTCCCCCATGAGCTGATGCCATCAAAATTAAGAAGTTAGACGTGACAATAGAAATTTTGAGTCTAAGTTGATAAGATAATAGAAGGAATTGGAAAACAAAGTTATAAAATTTCATTTCCTACTCATATCTAGGAATAACTTAAAAGTCCAGCTTGTATCAATGTATACATTATTCTGGTAGAAGGAGAAACAAAAGTAAATATGAGAATGTGTGCAGGGCAAGAAATATCATGGAAACATATTGTTTAAATCAGTCTGTTCACCAACAGTGAGGAGAAATTTCAGTTTATCTTTTTGATAGATTTGATTACTTTCATATAAATAATGTATGGGCAGAAAAGGAAGAAATTCATCAGTTTCTGATTTGAAAGCAAAACCTTCCTTTTTCTCACTAAGCATTGTTGGCTCAGTGAGTTCATTTGAACCCTCTAGAGGAGATCAAAGAGGAAGCAAAGGAGAGGATATTTCTAAGAACAGAGACTGGAACTGAAAATGTCCAGGAAGCTTTAGTCCCTTATGAAAGGATTCCCAGCAAAAATCAGATGCACTAAATCTGCATTTTAGAATTTATGAAATTCAGTTTTTGTGCTAAACTACATTCTCTAAACCTGCTTCTTTGTTTTTTCTCTGGCTCATTAGTCTCCTTTCTTCTTCCCCTACATTTCTTTTTTTGATTTTTGAATCTATTGACTTCCAGCTCCATGCTGGGACATTAATTGAACAAAATCTTCAGCTTGATATTTAATACTTTTCATAATCTAGCTCCTTTCTAAGACATTTAACCTTGATCCCCATCATGCACTTTACATTCCAGCCAAACCAAATTGGTCTATCTGCTGACCCCTGAACTAAATATTCCTTCATTTGACTTGAAGCCTTTGCATTGGCTGTCCCCAATTTTTAGAATCCTCCCTCCTTATTTCCACCAATTAAAATTTATTGCTCAACATTTGCCCCTTCTAAAGATTCTGTTCCTTCTCAAGACCCAGTAAAATTATCACAAATATAATTATGTATTTATATGTTGTATCTCCCTGGTTGAAAGTAAAACCCTTGAGGGCAGGTATCATTTTCCCCTTTATTTTTATATCCTAAGGATCTAGGAGAATACCTTGTAATACAGTTGGTCCTTAAGAACTGCTTACTTAATTTGGTTTAGATTAGATTGAACTGTGGATTTAAGAAAGTTGTTTCATCTCTATAGACCTTCAGTTTCCTCATGGTTAACATGAAGGAGTTAGTTAGACTAAATGATTTTATAGTCCCTTTCATCTCTAAAGCATGATGATAAACACAAGTATGTGTTCTTTCTTTCTATTTTCTTATAATTCATGTGATAAATCAAAAGAGAGAGAGAGAGAGAGAGAGAGAGAGAGAGAGAGAGAGAGAGAGAGAGAGAGAGAGAGAGAGAGATGTTGGCGTGAATCATACAACACATTTAGATATATTTAGTCTAATTTGGCTCATCTGGTTCATTGAATTCTGAGCTGAGCAATTCATTGAAAAGATCCCATTCACTGTGACTCTGGAAAATGAAATTTTCTGAATTAGTCTAAACAAGAGTAGAATCATATAGAAGGGCTATACCTATGAACAAATGACCTCCAACCACTCTCGTTTCTCATTGATTTTTAAATTAGAATAAAGAAAAGCATTTATAAACTGAATTTGATATCAGGGACTGCATCATGAGTAAAAAGAAAACTAAAATTTTAGTATGTTGTATTAACAATTGGCATGAAGAAACCATTCATTCAATAAACACATATTGGAGCACCTATGTGAAAAGAACTATTCTTGGCAGTAGGAGGAATATAAAGAATAATAATAAAATAGTCCTGCCTTCAAGGAACTACACTAGTAGGGAAGAAGAAATATACAAATAACTATTATATACAGCAAAAGATGGTGAGTGCTGTGCACTGTGGCTATCTCGGTTCTCATCCGAGTCACAGCTCTACTGATTCATGTGAAATCTCCTAATTGTGTGCACAGGCTATACTCTATGCCTGCAGTTTTCCCCTTCTTTACTTCTACTTCTTTGACTCCCTAGATTGCTTCAAGACTCTGTTAAGTGCTACTACCTATATGTAGCTTTTTATGATCCTCAATTTTTCAATGCCCTTCCTCTCAAAAAATCCTTTTTTTAAATTTACTCTGCACATAGTTATATTCATTTACCTAAGTACATGTTCTTTCCCCAGGTCTCCCAAGCTAAATGGGCCAGATGTGCATATGTCCTACCTCAGACACTTAGCAATCAACAAACTTTCAACATTTCAGTTCTGTTTATATCCGTATAGATGACTAATCAATAGAATGTTGATTACATACCTCCAAATTTCTCTACTTCAACAGAAGTAGAGAAGTGAAGGAACTGTTCTGTTTTTGTATTTATATCCCCAGTATCTAATAGTGCGTGACATATAAACTTATAGAATTGAATATAAAAGATATACAAAAGGTGCTATGGAATTGTGGACATCAATTTCCTCTATTCAGTTGAGCAAAGGCATCATGGGTAAGATAGAACCATATAATTCTGTTTTGATTTTGAAACTGTTGTATTTAGTTATGTTTTAATATTTTAAGGGTTGGGAGGGAGAGATCAGCTAAGTTTAAGGTCTTATTATTTCTCACCTAAGTTATTGTAATAACCTCCTAATTGGTGTTGCTACCCTATCTGCTAACTCCAATACATTCTCCACACTGCCACCAAAGTAATTTTCCTTAAATATAGGATGTGCTGGTCAGAATTATAGAATTATTGAATTTTAGAGCTTGAAGAGACCTTAGAGAGTGTCAAAGCTTCTTATCTTACAGATGAGGGAAAGTCTCAGAAGATGACATGACTTGCAGATAGCTGAGTGGAAGATGAGCTACACTGGAGAGTAGAGTAGAGAAGCAAAAACTATAACCCAATTAGGACCCAAGTCTCCTGGTTACTAGTCCAATGTTCTTTCCATTGCATCATGTGCAAGTTTGGTTTGGTTTGGTTTTAATAGAAAAACCTTAAGGAACATGTTGTATGCAATAATCAGTTATTCATAGGTGGGAAAACTCTGGCTGATTGACCTATGCAACCAATACAACCAATATAAAGGCTCCACCATTCACTCGATGGCAGCTATTCAAGTTGAAGGCAAAGTGTTGGATAGAAAATAATCAGTCCCTGTAGCAGGGCTGGCCCAGAAAACTCAAATCAATAAAAGTAAAGCATCTATCACAATTAGTGATGCCATTTTTTCTTAATCCTGAATAAATTATAGCTTCTATTTATGGAAAGCCAACAGATCTGTGACTCATATGTCATAATTTTGGGAAAGCCAGTTGATTCCCAAAATTCTCTGGCCAACTTGACAGGTTAGGTTTGGGGAAGTATTTTTCCTTTTCCACTTGAAGAATACGCAAAGAGTTGTGATGTACACTTACCTAATTTACTCCCTAAGTTAGAATAAGGAGGATAGCTGAGTGGAAGATGAGCTACACTGGAGAGATTTGTGGTAGGAAGACCAACCAGTCAGCTATGGCAGTAGTCTAGGCATGATATAATAATGTTTTGTTTATTATTTCCAAATTCCCCATCATAGTTTTGTTTGTTTGTTTGTTTCCTGGCACCTGCTTACATTGCCATATAGATAGAAAGAATATCAGAATATGGACCTTCTTTAGAACCACCCTCTCTCCCAAAATGTCATATTGAGTTTATTCAATTATTTCCAATGTTTGTAGAAAAGTGTCATAATAGTTATTTACTTTGCTGCAAAAGATATTCTCTATCTTTTCCTCAGATCAGGAAAAATTAGATGCTCTAAGGGGATTACATTATTCTTTAATGCAGAAAACTTTCTGAAGTAAAATCTTTGCATACTAGCTACCAAGTGCTAGGAGTACAATCTATTTTTAGAATATTTTAGACTCACTACAGAAAACAGTTGAGTGCATTTTCACAAAGTCCTCCAGTTTCCATGGCAAATGGGACCATAATTTCTGCAGAAGCTGATGGCTTTTACTTATACTTTCCAAATGCTTTTCATATTGTGCCAAAAACTCAAGTCAATCTCCAAACAAGTACACCAGTGGCCTATTGTTAAAAGAAGTTTTTAAGTAGAAATGTACAGCAGGTCAGATTGACCTGCCACTCAGCCCTGTGGTGAGTACTGCATAACACACCATAGTCAAGTGACATATATACATCTTCCATTCAAACAATGAAGACTTCAAGTAATCACAAGTCACTTCAAAAAGGTGAGGACGTAAAACAATTATTTTAAATATTCTTCATGCAAAAAAAAAGATACTTAAAGGGTAAATGTTCAGATTCTCTGGAATGAATTGCACTCTAGTTCATTTTTCTATAACATAGCATGTATCATACATATTAACATGGTTAAAAAATCTTTGCAATTTTGCAAGCTCCACTTTGTTCTATGATGAGTTGATGATATTTCTTCTTTGGAAGCTTGTGGAATTTTTAATGTTGAACATTAAATATAGGTTTCTGAAGTGCAACTAATTAGACTAATAAAATATCTGCATTAGGTTCCTACTGTATTTCTTCACTTTAAAAACTCCATTGAATATATGAAATCTAGAAATAGGTTAAAAACTACATCTTACAAATAAGTACAATTTTTAATTCATCTCTCATTTGCTCTGGAATATAGGACTAAAAAATTACTTTTAATGTATAGTAATTTAAATAATAAATAATATATTCACCAAATTAAAGGTAACTCTATTTAGTAATACATGAATCATAATTAATTCTAAATTAGTTAAATATACCAAATGACTGCTCAATAAGTATCCATATGTATAGTATAAGAACTTTTCAATTGAAGTCAATAAACATAAAATACGTAATTTGCTTGTTTGCTGCTTACTATCCCCTCCTACTACTCCTAGAACCTTTTAGCCCCAGAGTTGGAAGACACAGAAAAGCAAGGTTAGAATAGTAAATTCTGAAGTAGGGAGCACCCAGAAAAGAAGTTCTTGGGTCAGCCTCCTGGAGAAAAGGAAAGGTTCCTGGACAATTCAGGTGGAGGGGGAAGAGTAGGAAAGGAGGTCCAAAATAAGACAAACCAAGATTCTGCTGTTGTTCATACATGTCCAAAAATATGAATGAAAAACACTATATGTATCTCTAGAAGTATGAGGAAGATTTTCTCCTTTTTAGATGAGGAAATGAAGGAAGTATTCATACGTGAATCAGGTCTGATAAGACAGGAAGAATAACAATAAGTAGATGTTGGAGGAGGATTTAATCACTCTACTCAGCATCAATAGCCAATCACAATGTCTTGAGCAAAATATGTACAATGAGGGTAAGCAAAAAGATGATATGAAGATAATTGTACCTTAACTGTTAAGGAGGATAAAAAGAAATTATATAAAGAACTTGACAAGATGGACAAAATTTAGTCAAAATATACTTTTATGCTTGGTGACTTCAAGGTAAAAGTGGACAAGATTTTTTTTAATGTTGGAAAATATGGCTCAGGTTTGAGCAACAAAACAGCAAAAATGCTAAATCAATAAGCATTTATTAAACACCTACTGTGTTCCAGATACTGTGCTAAACTCTGAGAATACAAAAAAGGCAAAAAAATGTCCACCTTGTCTCACAATCTGAAGGGGGATACAACATGCAAATAACTATGTATAACCAAGATATATTCCATAGCTTATTAACTACTGGTACACTTCATAGCTGTATATCATAAGGATTATCTTCCAGAAAATGGGCAGAAGATACTGGAAATGGTAGACATTGAACATCATAAAAGAAAAAATTACATTGACTATATATTGCTGTTTTTCAGTCATTTCAGTCGTGGCCAACTCTTTGTGACCCCATTTGGGGTTTTCTTGGCAAAGATACTAGAATGGTTTTCCATCTCCTTCACCAGCTGACTACATGTTAATGGAGAAAAATGACTGGTTACTGATATGGGATTTAATCTGGCAGTCAATAGACATTTAAATTCTTACTATGTACAAAGTACTGTGCTAAGCACAAAGAAGTTTCTCTCATCTCATCTCATCTCTCTCTCTCTCTCTCTCTCTCTCTCTCTTCCCCACTTACACACACACACACACACACACACACACACACACACACACACACACAGTACAGCACACACAGTCTCTGTCCTAAAAGAGCACAATTTTAATAGTGGAGATACCCTGTAAACAATTAGGCTATATACAGAGTACAAGAAGGTAATCTGAGAGGGAGAAGCAGCCAGTGGCATGAAGAAAGGCTTAGTGAAGAAGGTGAGATTTGAGCTGAATCATGAAAGAAGCCAGAGAAATTAAAAGTAGAGGTGAAGGAACAGAGCATTCATTTCAGCGAAAACTGCTACTATAAAGGCTTGGAGACTGTAGGTAGACTGTTGTAGACCAACGTAGCTGTTTCTTGAATGGGTGGAAGGGAATGAGGTAAAAGAAGGCAGGAAATGTAAGAAATGGACATGGAATCATATCAGAGACAGAATCAGCTAGTTGTGCCATATGACCAGGGACCAGTTAGAGCAAATGTCAAAATCAAATTAGATAAAAAGCTAAAGACATTACAGAAAATTGCAGCAATGTAACCTGATCAATTCAAAAGAGGTTTAGACACCAAAAAGTGGGTAATAAAAATGGACAAAGATACTAATCTTGAATAGCATCATTTTCTGTGAAATTTTAAAGAGTAGACTAAGATAACCCAGATTCTTCCTTAACCAGAAAAGACTTGATAAATTTTCCAAATAGAAATAAATGGCAGTAAGGACAACAGGAATCTAGAATACAATTCATTTGTAAAACTCTATGGAGAAGAATGGTTGAAGATTATAAGCATTATTGTCTTGCAAAATAGCAAAAGGCAATAGAAGCAAAAACAATTCTAAAGAAACCCAAATCATCCATATCATCCCAAGGGCACACACAGATGAAGCTCACAGAATAAATAGGTAGAAAATGGAATAAATTTGTTCACATTTCTAAAACAGTCCATTTTCATTATCAATGACAGAAGAGCGACCATATCGACATCCAGGCTCTGGGTATAAATAATGCCTCAATCCCTAAAGTGCTATATGAAGGATTTAAGAAGACAGAGTTACAGGGACAGCTGTGTTAATCCACATACATACCACAGGAATCTTTCGAGGAGGTGACATTCTGAAAACGCTGAAGTATCACTTTAGCAGATATCTCAGGGAAGCAAAGATGTAAAAACAAGTCATCCAAATCACAGGTGATCTTAATATACCAAATGGGAAATTGAAAGAATTTCATAGCTACAGACTCATATGCCTACATTTTCATATTTATAAAATCTTTGTGAATCACAGTATTTTGGGATACATCAGTTATATACACAGTTATAATGAATACATCAGTCACCTGGGCCAAAAACATTTCAGGAAAGGAGTCTCCACATAATAGTCTTTGATGAAAATATGAGAGAATAGGCAATTTTTCACAAACAATTTTATATTGTAGATCACATCTTTATACGAGTCACACAATTACCTTAAAAGTACAGAAAACACAAAACCCTGTTATTTATTAAGTAATGATCATATACAATTATTATAATTATGTATTGTACATGACATATATCATATAATTATAATATATTGTATACTCTGTTATATATAACATGTATAAAACATAGCCTTAAAGCCTCACTTCCAACAAGGAGTAGTTCATGAATATGCTCTAATTATATGAAATCCTTCTAAACAAATCAATTAATGACTAAGAATGTTAAGCTAGGCATAGAATAGGGAGACACACTCACCAAAATTTTTCATTACTAAAATAGAAGCTATCTTGCGAAAGGAAAGAGGTATCTCTATATATTTGAAAGAGGATGTCTCTACAGATTTTGAGGTTCTACAAAGATTCCTGTTTGCAGGAGATCCTGTTGGTCCAAACTACATTAAGCCCTAAATGTTACATGGTCTCCTGAGAGCCATTTTCATGACAGAGATAGGTCTAATAATCAATAAAGAAAAAAGACTAAATCTATTAAAAATGTTTATTGTCTAGACTATGACATAAAGTCTTGTGACCTGTCCAATGAGTAATTGCATCAGTACATAGTATGTATTTGGAACAGCTATTGCAGATGGAAAATGTTAACTCTTATTATTGTCATTAATAAGGTAAATTTTTATAGACTCATTTTTATAGATTTCATTACATTGTGAGCTACTTGAGAACAGAGATTATTTTTTGCTACTTTTTGTATCCCCAGTGTTTCACAAAGTGCCTGGCACATAGTAGGTGCTTAATAAATGCTTAGTGACTGGCTGATTGTTGTTGTATCTCCCCAAACTAACTACCAAAGTACCTCATTTCATCAACTTAATGTGAGCGGGGGGAGAAGCCTGCTTTTTTCCCACTCCTTTCTCCCTGGCCTTCTTCTTTGCTCCCCCATTCTTGCTGGCTCTGGCATTTATTTGTTGAGTTAGCAACCACCAGTGCACTGAGACTGTAGAGGACAAATTGGTCTGAAGTAGAAAAATATATGTGTTTTACCAGCCCATAGTATAATTTGTCTTGGGAAATACTGCTCAACTCCATTCCTCTGGCCAAAGATAAGAACACAATCAAGCCTAATACTATTGGGTCTCCCTTAAGGAATACATCCCAGTGACCAACAAGCTTTAAGGAATATTTTTTTTCTTTATATTCAACCTAAAAGACTGAGAGGTCAAGCAGGAAGTTTATAGATGTTAAGACAGAAAACTGAGGTCTGGATATTTAGGTCTGGGAGTCAACCACAGAAAAGGTGCAAAGTGGACAGAGTATTGAACATAGATTCAGGAAGAACTGAGTTCAAATCCTACCTCAAACACTCATTAGGTGTGTGACCTGAGGTATGTTACTCAGTCTCTCTCTGCATCTCAGTTCCTCATCTGTAAAATGGGTATAATGATAGCACATACCTCCCAGTGTTATTGCATGATAAAATGAGATATATGCATGTCTCACAAACCTTAAAATGCTTAAATGTTAGTTATTATTGATTCCATAAGATATTATGAAGTTACCAAGTAAGAGTATAGGAAGATCAGAAGAGGTACCAGGGAAGTCCTAGGGTACATCCACACTTAGGGTTAAGGGACATGCATGATGATCCAGCAAGAAAACTGAGAAGGAACATCTAAACAGGTAAAAAGAAAATTAAGAGAGAGTATTATCAAGAAAATCTACAGCAAAGAGAATATTGAGAAGGATGTGGTGACTAAATCCTACATGGAACCTAATAACTGTAAACCAGTTAGCAGTTCCTTGACAATTTCCTTAGGACCCTTTAGCAAGCCTAAGCTTAAGCATGGCTCAAAATCAAAAAACAAGGCTGATTCTCAAAAAGCTAACAAATTCTGAACCTTTAAGATCATTGCTTTTAAAGGCATGCTAGTAAATATATTTTCATCCTTTTTTGGGGGGGGGCTATTGGGGTTAAGTGATTTGCCCAGGGCTACACAGCTACAACATGTCAAGTGTTTGGTCTGAGGCCAGATTTGAACTCAGGTCCTCCTGACTTCAGGGCCAGTGCTCTATCCACTGTGCCACCTAGCTACCACATATTTCCATCCATTTTTACAGATAAAACTGTGAGATTATCAGTTGTATAAGGATAGCAGTCATGTCTGCTACAGAATACATTTAACTTAATATATATTCAATTTAATAAATATATTGAGATAAACAGATATTTTGTAAGAGACAAAAGAATGGTATGCTAATGTAGCCCTTTCAGAGAAATGCTTATTTCATGTTGATTTTCTCTAATTATCAGCTACTAAATTTACGAAATGTGCAAAATCATACCTGGATTTCTCTACTTCATAGGAATATTTTAAGGATCAATAGGATATCAATGGCTACATTCCCCAAACAATATCCTAGTAGAAGAGTGGAATTGACTTTCAAAGTTTCCTATTTTTACCATCAGGAAGTAGTTTGGGCACTAGGAAAATTGGGCAGAACATATGAAGTGCTTTGAGCTCCTCAAAAAGGAAGATGTCATTATAGAAAGATGTCTTGGGAAAACTGATTGACGGGCTAGTACTATACATTCTATGCATTACCAAACACATCAGGGTTGTTTTTTAAAGTATATTTAATGATTCTGCTCTAGTTGAAAAGCTACATTAAAATCAATGAAGCAATTTGTAATAATTTCAAGGAGATGCTGCTAAAATAGATGACAAGCAAATTACAAACTAACACAGGTTCCCTAAGCTTACAACTGCTTGCTAATTTGGTCACGTATTGGGTCTGAGTTCCTAATCTAAGAAGCCAATTAGGGCAGATGCCATGTAAAAATAAAACCATGTTCAAGATGTACACATAGTTACCTCAATTTCTGATAGTTTATCAATATAGCCTCCTAATAGAGCTAGTGGCAAACCTTACCTTAAAATCATTTCATTTCTCTGTTATTGGCCAAAGCAGACTTATTCCAAGTTTCCACTTTCCAGTTTTCCTAACAGTGGGAGGGAATTTCCTCTAAAAGCCTTATCTGTTTGAACCATAACCTCTGCACCAATTTCTGGTTCACTGACAAATCACACTCCTGTAATCTCTGTCCATAAAAATTTTAATAAACATGCATTTTTTTAACCCTTGAAACTTCAAGCAATGGTTATACATATCAGTCATTTTTTCATTCATTCAAAACATGGGGTAAAACTTTTTCCTGAAGACTAAACTGCTAATTCTTAAGGGACATTTAAAACTACATTCCTCAATCACCATCAAAAACCTCTGGCATATATAAGATGTAGTCAGTCTGTTATGTTATATTTGGCTACCTCTGAACATGTTTTAATGGAATCACATCCAGTAATAACCAAGATCCCTGAAATAGCTATAGAAGGATAGATCCAAGCTTTTATCTTAAGAAGTATTTTTCTATATATATATATATATATATATATATATATATATTAAGTATATCTTGTAATATGTTACAATTTTCTTTTTAAGCCAATACAGTGATGCTAGAAAAGCTCTTATGAATAAGGCACACGTGTTTTTAAGTTATTCCTGATATTTATATTCTCTTCAAATTCTTTAAACTAAGGCATATATACAAAGCTATATATGTTTAATTTTTTAAAGGCAAAATAGAACTCAGGTTTTAAAATGCATATGTACACAGAGATAAATGTTTTATATTTTTCAAGGACCACACAGAGCTTAGATATTAAAACTGTATTTTGATCATAATAGAACGACACTTAGAGTCTCTATTCAAGAAATACTAGGATAATTCAAGATGTGAAATAACTCCAAAAAAAATAATGTTAGTGTTACAAAAGGAATCCTGGAGATAATAGAAAGCATCCAGTTCTTTATCTGATGGCCAT
This sequence comes from Phascolarctos cinereus, assembly GCF_003287225.1. Classification (NCBI taxonomy): domain Eukaryota; kingdom Metazoa; phylum Chordata; class Mammalia; order Diprotodontia; family Phascolarctidae; genus Phascolarctos; species Phascolarctos cinereus. The sequence continues at coordinate 160,312,688 of NW_027556180.1, forward strand.
AATAAAGTCATAAAAAGGCTGAGTTTAATGACTATAAACAAACTACAAGGGGCTACAATATGAAACTACAGTGAAATTTACTAAAAGGTAGCAAGACTCAAAAACTCTTTGGTTAAATAGTTTTGCTGAATATAGTAACGGCTTACATTGTTACATGCGACCAACAAAAAAATCCCAGTGCAATGCAAGGAAAACCATGATTATTTGGGTCGAGTTTTCTTCCAAAGAGAAATAAACAGCATAAAGAATACAAACAACACAATTCAGTGGACAACTAGGGCTAACATGTGGTACATTCAATTAAAATAAATAGAATAAGGAGGCAATGTAACATAATGGGGGGAAAAACAGCAACCTTAGAATAAGGAATACCTGAGTTGAAGTCCTGCCTCTAACAATTATTAGTCATGTGATCATGGACAAGTCATTTAATCCCTTAGAAGCCTCAGTCAGTTCTCTAATGCTATAAATTACAGGGGCATTTTCCAATCTTCATTCACTAGTGGAGAAAAATTCTCTCACTGCATATTGCCTTCACCAATGAAATCTCAGTGCAAGGACAAAGATAAGATTTCAATACACCACACCGTAAAGTTTAATGAAATTTATATTAAAGTAATTTTATTTAACATCTTAGTCTCATAAATCAAGTACCATGAATCAAGTATCTCAGTATCATAAATCAAGGCAAAATACTAACTCTAGTATCATTTTTTAAAATTTAAAAATAAAAGTTATCCAGACCTGTGACTTAATTGATACAGGGAATACCCAGAGGGAAAACCCTAACCTCCAATGCAGATGAGCAACTCTTTTGTTACATATAGCCTTAGCAAGTTTCTTGGGTTTAGAGAGGTTGTGATTGGTCTAGCCTAACACAGACATTATGTCAGAAGTCAAATTTAAAACGAGATCTTAGGTTCTTAAGAACCTTATATCTAAAGCTGAAGGGATGGAAAAGGCCATCTAATCGCACTCTTTTGTTTTGCAAATGAGGAAACTGAGAAAGATTAAGCAACTCGCCTGATTCAGAAGCCAGTTCTTTTCTATCCATGATACCACAGTCTCTTTCTGCTCCATTAGAGAGGGAAATGAATTTTTATATGCTTTATTGGAATTATTATTGTGCTCTTTAAAATATCACATACATGAAAATTATTTTTTCAACATTGATTTCTAAATTACATAGAACTAATTAGAGATATAAAAAACGATGACATTTTCCCATAATTTTACAAACTTTTTTTGCTTTCCTTCTTTAAATTTTGTTATTTTAATGAACAAAAAATTAATGTACTAACTATAGTTCACATAAACAATCAAAATCACAGATAATGATAGAATTTCTCTCTCTCTCAAACACACACACACACACACACACACACACACACACACACACACACACACACACTCAACTCTTGCATATCTAAAATTAGAGAAACCAAAACCAAATTCACAGCAGCTTCCCTACATCTATACTAGCTGACCACAGTTAGTTAGTAAGGGGGGAGGGGAAGAAGGCAAAAGTACCCCTGGGGTTAACTACAGAATAGACCCAGAATAGTCTCAGTCAGAGCCCTCCCAGCATGGAGAGCCTTGGTGTAATCTGTATGCCTGTCACCAGCTACTGACACCCTTTCAATTTGATTATGCATTGCCCTGTGAGCACATAGGAACCACTGGCTTGTACCCTCCTAGTCTGCTACTTTTTTATTCCCTGAAACAAAGCAAAGACCACAAATGAATTCTTTTACAGGGATACTTTTTGCCATTATCTTAAGGTAGTCTCTTTTCCCCATCTGTGTCAAGATATTGAGAGGCAGTATTGTTTAACACAGCTTGTCTCCCGCAGTGCTGATGGCCAAATTTACATCCTGTGTGAATGAGTTCTCTCACAGGGTTACATAGGATGTGAATCAGGCCCTGAGAACACAAGCCAAGTGCATCTATTGTCCCACATATCTAAACAGGGGTAGGTTCTGGATGGTTTTCATGCCTGGCACCCATTTGGCAATATTGTTTTGAAACAAGGGATTCAGAAAAAACTTTCCAAATGTCAACTTCAAAAAATTAGGCTATGGTTCTGAATGCCTTGTGGCTATTGTCTTCTTTTTTGTAGCTCTAGGAATGTAAACACAGACTATATTTCATTAAAAGGAAGAATCTCAGCACTGACCCTTTTCCAGAATAAGTTGTCACAGACTAAGCAAAAGGTGCTAATGGAAATAAGATACATATGTCTCAGAATCCATCCAGCACTGTTGGAAGGCAGGAATATTGCCATCCAATATTTGCCTCCACATTAGAATGATGGTGAGTCTATACAGCCAAAACAGAAGGGCTCATGGTTCAACAATTTGTATTTTGCCATGTTTCTGGATTATGGAAGATGAAGAACACATAATTTACTACAAACTCACTAGTATAAAGAGCTAGAGAGTAGAAGTTCGGTGCAGGAAGGGGAACAAGGGGGAAGTTCAGATAGGTCCAGGATGCCTGTTTTAGTACCAATCCCACCAAAGACTGCCTGTATGATCTTATACAAATTAATTTCTCTGCATCTCAGTTTTCCCAGATTTTCCCACTCCTGCTCCCCCTACCACTACTTTTTTTTACTTTATCCCACTTTTCTCTTCTAAGTATGAATGACTCAATGAAGGATTGTTGAATAAATAAGTATGGCAATTCTTATACTATTTCCAAATTGCATTCAGGTAGCAGTGATAAAATAGCACCAGCACAGTTTTGAAAGGCAGGATGAGACAAAAAGAAACAGTGTGAATCAGGGTGGCAAAGAGCCTGCTCAGGTCATCTTGTAGTTCAGTCATTTCAGTTGTGTCTGACTTTTTGTGATCCCATTTGCAGTTTTCTTGGTGAAGATACTAGAAGGGTTTGCCATTCCCTCCTCTAGCTCATTTTACAGATGAGGAAAGTGAGGCAAACAGAGCTAAGTGACTTGCTCAGGGTCACACAGCAAGTGTCTGAGGCCACATTTGAACTCAGATCTTCTTGACTCTAAGCCTGACATTCTATCCAGCTAGATTCCCACTCAAGTCATAAGGGGGTGCCTTATTTCCCAAGAGGTATCAGCTCTTGCTTCTCCCCCATCTCTAATAGTTAAGGAGGCAAAGGGTGTGGTTGTGACGCAGACTTCCAAAGACTGGAAGGTGAGATGAGAGAAAGGAAATAAATGTGAGAAGACAGTTTTCCACCCAGGAAAGAAATTCCACACTCTCCTCCCCCAAGGAGTCAGTGCCCTGGGGGAAAAATACATCTCACAGTAGTTACATCTGCAGTCTTATATCAAGGGCTGGGTTAGGAAAATAAAAACAGATGTGTCCAACTAGCTAAAAGAATATAAAAAATATTGAGTAATTAAATACAGGCCAAGTCTTATGGGAAGAACAGGTCAGTCACACTGTTACTTGTATTGACACATCATTCCTCTGACTTCCTATGGAACTTCACTACTGAAGGTACATCTATAATGCATAGAGTAAATTAAAAAAAAAAACAGAGCACCAAAATCAACCCTCCCAAACTCTGTCCATTCTGCCTAAGTCAACCTATGGCAAAATCATGTGACAGATATGTTTGATATATCCTTCCAATATCTCCCTTATCAAGAGAGAGAAAGAGAGAGAGTGGAAATGTGAAAAATTCACATAGAATTCCACTATTCTACTAGTTAACTATTACATTAAGCTGATCTAAATGGCTTCTCAGCTCCATGACTCATTTCTGACTCAGCTCTACTTCTAGTTATACTGGGTGGAATAAAGAAAAGGGAGGTGTAGATTGTCTGGCCTATATCCTGCAAAATAATCTGAATAACATTCTTAATAAAAGCAAGAAAAGGAAGGAAGGAAGGAAGGAAGGAAGGAAGGAAGGAAGGAAGGAAGGAAGGAAGGGAGACAGAGAAAGCATAAGAATGGAAGGCAATTTCCCTTGATCATTGAAATGCTCTTAAATTTAGAATCCTTCTACCATCATACTCTTGCCACCAACAGACACATAGCTCCTGCGTATTTTCCCCCTCCATCCCCACCCTGCACCAATCTTGCTGAAATTATGTTGGGGTAGCCCAGCATATATCCAAGTCTACCCAGCAACTACATTAGTCCTAGTTTGGTATTCAAACGTATCTCATTAGTCACATGAGGCCAAAATTCTCAGACATTCAGAAAATGTCCAGTTTGATTTGTACATCTCCTCCCCATCACCTAAAAGGTCACATAGGCAGAGCCTGACATGTGGAGCAACTGGCCTTGCATGTCCTCCACTATCTGTGCTTACCTGTTGAAGGAAGTAAAAAAATTCAGAAAAGTGCCAAGGATTTGTTCTTGATTTACAGAGCTGTAACCAAGGGTAAGGACCAACAGCATTAATCTGATTTTTTTTTAAAAAAAAAAGGAGGGCAGATCATGCCTGGCAGGAATTCCACTTATCATACCAATGACTTGAAACAAAGGGTCATCTGAGAAAACTGTTAGAGAAGTCAACTGCCTATGAAAATGTGACCATAGGTTTCCTCTTGCTAAATATTCAAGTTGTAAAAGTATAAAAACGCATAAAATTATTACTTTGGACAATTATTATTTTAAAGAAATGCTGGGGCAGCTAGGTGGTGCTGTGGATACAGCACCGGCCCTGAAGTCAGGAGGATCTGAGTTCAAATCTGGCCTCAGACCAAACACTTGACACTCACTAGCTGTGTGACCCTGGGTAAGTCACTTAACCCCAATTGCCTAAAAAAAAGAAAAAAGAAATGCACTCTCAGTAACCACCCCCAGATTATCTGGGTCATCTAGATTATCTTTTCCTGGAGTTGCTACTACTTGAGTCAGTGGTAGTGACCCACTGAGGCTTACTGTCAGCATTTTCTCCTGGACAAAAGTGATTCACTTCCGACTCATGGTCAAAGTAGGGTATCTTTTTTTTTAAAAAAAATCGTGTCTTAAACAGCTGCAATGAATCCTTTGTAGGCTGCTGGTTGGTAGTACTGGGCTGTATATTTATAAAACAACACAAAGTTACTTGATGTATTATATGTATGAAGAGGGGCTGTGATCAGACAAACAATCTTGAATTTTTTTCTATTTCAGTTATTGGAGAAAAATTATGTTGTTATAAACATACAAATCTTTAGAATGCTTTATTGTTAATTGTCACATGCAAAAAGGCTTGAGTTCTACCATACCTCAAATACTATTACTACCATTTATAAAATATTGACTTTTCTGTGCCTCTTTTCCTTCATCTGTAAAATGAAAACGATAATAATATTTGCTTTATTAACCTCAAAATGATATCAGGAGGGGTCAGTCAAATAGGAAGATTAGACAGTTAGTACATGCAAATATAAAATATAGTTAATCTGGAGAAGACAGTGGGAGGATTTAACAGGCTTCCATTATTTGAAGCTTTGTCACATTGGAGAAAAATAAAATTTATTTTGTTTTGTCCCAGAGGAGAGAATTAGGTAGCACTAATACTTGTTAGGCTTTGGGAGGCAGATTTTAGCAGATTATTTTTATGTTAATAAAAATAAAATTTTCTAGCAATTAAAACCCTCAAAGAAATAGAATGGGTTACTTCAGGTGATAGTTAAGTTCCCCATCATTGGAGGGCTATTTAGTCTCTACTTAAGGATACTGTGAAGAGGATTTAGGCTTTAAGTAAAGATTGGACTAAATAATCATTGAAATATCTTCTAAATTCTGTATGTAGAATGAATTCCTATGTTGAAATCAGCAGTGGTACAATGACAGCCAGAGGTTCCCCCTGGAAGAACATAGTTGTTGTTGTTGTTTTATTATTATTTTTTTCCTTTCTGATTCTGTTCTTTGAAAGTAGAAACAAAGGGTTTGTTTTTGTTTTCTTGCTTTTTTTTTTTATCCTCGGCACTTAACACAATGCCTGACACACAGTAAACACTTAATGAATGCTTGTTGAATGACTTTTTGGCATGGAAGGTTGGAGGGACTGGAGGACTAGCAACTAATAAAAAAAATGCTTAGACAAAGTGAGGCTGAGGGATGATAGAAGGGTAAGCAGTTGTGATCAAGGGCAGCTGCTGGCACAATGGATAGAGTACAGGATGACTCATCTTCATGAGTTCTAATCCAGCCTCAGACATTTACTAGCTGTGTGAACCTGGGCAAGTCACTTAACCTTGTTTGCCTCAGTTTCCTCATCTGTAAAATGAGCTAGAAAAGGAAATGAAAAACCACTCCAGTATCATTGCCAAGAAAACCCCAATTGGGATCATGATGAGTCAGACATGACTGAAAACAACTAAAGAATAAGAAGCTGTGATCAAAGGAAGGAATTTAAGAGTTCAAAATTTACGGAACAGCACATCTGTGTGTGATGGCAAGATCTAAATCATGAGAATTTTTGTGAGTGGCTAAGGTTGAACAAAGTCTTAGGTCAGGGGAGTTGAGAAGGTTGATGAGAATACAGAGTGTTTGACAATATATCAATACATATGGTGAGATTCCTGCTTATAAGGACAGAGGTTGGAATGGAAAGGAAGACTGTAAGCCAGGTGCTGAGCTCCTTAAGAAAAAAAAGCAAATAACTAGAACTTGGTAAATGATTCTGACACAGTCCTTCATGGGGAAAAATAGACTTAAGGAATGAATTTCAAAGGACGGTAGGTTGCCAAGTAATGGTAGCAAAGGAAGAGACTCCTAGTTGAAGTGTGGAATAGAGTATACCTACTCTGCCTGTTTCATTGTGTCAAGGGACATGAGAAAATACCTAAAACTAGAGAAAATAGCCAGGGGTATAAAGGAGAAAGAGATGAGAGCTTGCTAGCCATTGGATTAAAGAAATACCAATTTACTAGACTCCTCGCTAACCAGGGTCCAATGATAATAAAGGGTGGTATAAAACTGTATTTTCTCACACAAGAAGAAGGGATTGAGCCAACTAGCAGATGAGGCCAGGCATCTGGTTCACAGGGGCCTGACTGAACTCACTGTAGGTGCCAGCTCCATTGCTTCATACCCTGTAGGTATAATGTGCCCTTGGTTTATGCTTGTACTTGGATCTGGTATCTAAGTCTCTGGTACTGGTAATACAAGAAATTTGGAACTGAGTCTCTTATTGGTTAAAATGGGTTACTTACCTCAGATTTTTGATGAAACAGGGCAGGGTAAATTGTGCCTCCATATCTGGCAACATTTTTGGTGGTGTGGAGGCTTCCAAATTCTGCCAAGGATTCTAGCCCATATCTCTCCTTCTCCTGGAGAAGGTACAAAGAAATTCTTGGGCAAGGACTTTCAGATCAAAAGGGTATTCATTCTTGCCTGGGCCTTTAGAAGTAACAAAAGTCTAGTGTTGTTTTAGGGATACATGGCAAAGTACATACAGCTTCCAGGTAGCAACAAGTTTCTGGGTCAGAAGGACTCCAAGCCCAATCCCTTAGAAGAGCATATGCTTGGTCCCCACTCTCACCAGTCCAATGGTGGTAACTACTTTTCCTTCCTAGCTTCTTAGCCATTGGCTATATGCAATGCCATCAAGTTCCTGTTAGAATCCAAAATGGAAGTACAGACTTCCTGAATTCCAAGTCACTAAGTTTCAGCCCAAGGGCCTAACAACAGGGAAGGAACTAGGAATGAGGTGGGGGAGGGGAAATGCAGTGAAAAGGTAGGTTCTCTACTGTGAGAAGCAAGAGACCTAAAAGGGATGAAGTTGAAGAATAAGAATAGGAGAAAATGGGTAAGGCTTTTGCAATAGTGTGATAGTCAAAACTAATATTGGGAGTACTCCAACTGACACAGTGGGTCCCTCAGACAAAGATACCACAGGTTCTATGTACCACAGGTTTTATGTACCCCCATGATATTGAATCCACTCAGAATTATAGCTAATAACCCTCCACTGTTTACTTTTTCTCTAACCAGTTGGGTTACAATTAACATGAAGTGAAGTCTTTAAATGAAAGAATAAGGAACGAAGTAACATAAATGTCTCCCCATAAACTTCAGACACACTTTATCATAAATTCACAAACTATTTGTGATAAGAGTGAATACACACAGAGACCTTTTTTTTTTTTGGAAGGGCAATTAATACCTCTCTGGTGTATATGGCTATTGAAATAAGTTGGTGATGTTATCACCATGTTCTAGCTGGATCAGCCACTCACTGTTCTCATGTAACATGTACTATCTTCTAGCCATGTATACTTTGTTAGACATGACTCCCTGTTCATCTCTCTTGGCCATGATTTTGATATTGCTCTGCTGGTCATTTCTAAGCCTAGCTCCACTGGACTCAAAATTGTGGAACTACTCTCTCCTTCAAGCTTCTAGCTTCAGATGAAGCCCTTGGCTAAGATGCCATCCCTTCTACACAATAGCCTCTGACATTAAATCTCAATGGCTTTTTTTCCCCTAGAGTTCTTTTAGAAAAAGAAGAACACTTCTATATCCACAAAGAAGGATTTGTCCGTTTCCCCAGATTTTTGGTTTGAATCAGTACTTCCTCTCCAGAGTTTTCTTGCCCCAGGAGCCAAACTGTAGAATACAGAGTATCCCCACATTCAAACTTACTTCTATTTTTTGAACCTTATTTCCTGGTCATTAAATGAAGCTTTTCTGTCAGGGGACTCATCTTAAGCTATCTTTGGAAAGTCCATTTAACTACCTGTCTAATTTCCAATTACTGAACTACTCCAAATTAGTATCTTTATAGAGGATTCTATGCTAGCAACATTTCTGTGTTCAAGGCCCTCAATTTTCTTAGCACCAAAACTCTTATGATCTCTGGAATAAATGAGTGGGAAAAGGAATGATAGAGGGACATATGCTAAATCCAGAGGCCATGGTCATTGTCTTCGCCTGCCCTAGTCATTTCCCTGGGCATCAATATGCATATATGGCTAGCTGTCTTTATAGTAACAGGGGATGGATTTTTTCTTCATTTTTTTAATATCTTTTTTTTCCATTTACTTCTCTCTGTTTCCACCCCTGTAAAATTAGGAGGGTGGACTAAATTAGTTCTAATGTTCTTTCTAGCCCTGAATCTAAGATTCTTTAATCCTCTTCACTCCGTGGAATATACAGGGAAGAAGGAATAGCAGCAGTAGAACAGTTTCTATTTTCTTCCATTCCCATCCCTTCTTGTCACTCCTAATCCCCTCCCTCATCAATGTAAATCCCACCATGGCCAACTACATCCTTAGAAGGAAGTGAGAATAGGTGACTAGTCTGGTGGCAGATAGGACAAGGGTCCAGTTATCAGTAGGATCTGAAGAGTGATGGAATTATAGGGAAACCTGCAGCAGCAACAGAGAAGGAAGGAAATTTCTGGGACAGCCAGGCTAGAGCAACAAGGATATGGCATATATATATCAATTGAACATATTTAAATAAGAGACTTTGTACTGCCTGCTAAGGACCAAAGTCACTTGATCTTCTCAGAGCAGACATGCAAAATGCAAAAAGTGGAACTCTAGGAGATTTACTAGTGTACCTTAAATACATTTTATTTATTTATTGAAGCACTGGGAGGATTATAGGGGACAAAACACTCCTTGGAGTGGTAGCCTGATTTTCCAGTGATCTGCAGGGGATGTTGGCACAGTCATTGCAGCATGAACCAACAACTCCCTTGGGTACTACCTAGAGATTACATTGAATAGATTACCACTTATGTAATCTCTCACAACAAATTCACTTTCCAAACGGTGCTCTTTCATTCCTTAAAATCAAATTTCCATCTAAAAAAATTCATCCTTAAAGGAAATTGTGATGAAATATTTTCTATTTGTCAACTTTCATCCGTTATTTCTTATAACTTCCTTATATATTGCTGACCCTCTTCCCATTTTAAAGAGGAAAGAAATATGATAAAGAAGAGGTACGTTTTCCCAAGGTCATAGAGCTATCAGGAGCAGAGCAGGGGTTAGAACATAAGTTTATGACTTCCATTAATTGCTCAGTCCTCTAAGTCTTACCAATCAAAAAAAAAAACAGATTTGTTGTTCAATGGAAGTAGAATATGAATGAGCCAAAAAAATAAAAAATAAAAAGATAGAAAAACTTAAAAATACCCACATGCATACGTACACACACACACACACACACACACACACACACACACACACACACACACCATTTTCCCCTTAAAATATAATTGCCACATACTGAACTCCAATAACAGAAGTAGCCATAGGTGCAACTCTGCAACTCTATCCCAGCTTTATTTGGGCTCAGGAAAACCTGTAGTACTCATTCTTCAGTCTAATGGAGGCTGTAGCTCATGTTATATTCAGTATTACGTCCGGGAGGGAAAGGATTGTCTGGATGGCTTGGAATTCCCTCCCTCTGGCTTTTTTTCAATACTGTATTTATATAGCTAGAGGTAGGGTAATTATTTCTCCTGGCAAACAAAAGCAGTCTTCAGTTATTTTGTTCTTTCCATCTCATTTAGATAGAAACTACAAATGGCTACCTGCTAGGGAAATTAGCATGCTGTCTCTCCTTCTCCTTTCTTGTTCCAAATGTTCAAGTCTTTTCATACTTTGTTGGACCCACCTAGAACTTAATGCTAGAGATTTAATATCCTCTCTCACGTTCCCTTCGGTATGTGAATGCATCAGTTAGGATAGCACAATTTTGTGTTCAGTCTTTCTGAGGTAGCTGCCAAAGTATGATTCAAGAGTCATTGTGTGGGGAATCACGTTGTCTTTACTAGGTGGCTGTAGATGTACTTAAGCAGTTTGTCTCTACTCTTGGCATTGTAAAAGGAGGTGTAATCTCATTTTCTACTTCTGGGTGCTTTTGCAGTGAAATGCATATTACACAGTTAAGAGGATTGATATGACATGTACCATGGATGAGTGATTAGTGTTGGGAAGGATAAGATTTTTTTTTTAACATAGCTTTCTTGTTCTATCATGCAGTGCAGAACTCTGCAATACCTTTTTCAAGCAACGTTGACAGATCATTTGGGATCTTCCACAGCTATTCTCCATGCTCCTTCAGCCCCCCTATTAATCTCTTTACATAGACAGTCTTGTTCCTTGCAGATCGTTTTTCATCAGGGAAATGTTCTTTATTTTCTAGTCTCAATGGTCCTCTCATGTAGCAAACACTCTTGTTCCTACACTTTTCTTTTCTTCTTTTTAATTTAAAAAGGCACCTGAGTTTCTTTGTTGGACATAAGTCATATTCTAAGAAACTTTGTTAAGCACCATTCTTAGAAATGCTCAGGGGAGTATATGATAACTTACTTCCTTGTATTCTGTTCACCTGCACTTGTAAGGTGAACAGCATTTTCACATGAAGAGATGATTGTATTATCTCAATGTTTTTCATGAGATATCCCTGGACTGATATTTTCTTTCTTACTCTGCCAAGTTTATTTGAATGCATTCTTGCTTGTGAATAATCTAGGGCATTGTTTTCTCATCAGTATTAAAGCTAGACCAAATAAATAAGTTCCTATGTGTGGGGGACAGGAGGCAGAGAGAGAGAGGGAGAAGAGAGAGGCAGACAGAGACAGCCATTGGGGAACAGAGAGGGCAGAGGGACCCAGAGAATCACAGAGAATGAAATGTAGAGACAAAGAGATTATTGTTTGTATGAAATATACCTTCCTCTTAGAAATAGAGCAAAAATCTCTGAAATGTACATCACTTTATGAGGATACAAATTGCAAATAGTCTTCTGAACCCTATTCTGGTTTCACTGGAAAACAAAGAGGTTAGAGTATCGTGTTTAATTCTGGATGCTCCATTTTAAGAAAGACATCAGAAAGCATGAGAATACAGTGCCCCCTAAGGTGATCAAGATGTCAACTCTTAAATCATGAAAATCTTGACTACACTTTGATATTGGTTTGCTTCAAAAAAACCCTTTTGGCATAAAAATGACACAATAACATGTCGCAAGCTACCTTTCAGGTATATAACACACAGAACATACACACACACACACCCCAAATAAGTGTCTGTGGGCTATACAATGAGATTAAATGAGAAGATGGGTGCTATCTCCTTTAAACCAAATAGCAAAATGTCACCCTGAAGTACAGAAAAAAATCCAAAGAGTAAAGCGTTGCAGTGAATTTTGTGTCTGGAAACATCTTTTACGTTTAAACAGCTCAAAGATTAATCAGGTCCGGGACAACAAGTTGTGACGATATCCATATAGTTTATGTCCTGACAGTTATTTAAAGCTGACAGTAGAAAGCTTTGGGCCAAGGTGGGGAACTTTCAACAAATACAACTAAATCATACATGGTAAATGAGTTTATAAATCACTATGCTTTTGGCCATATGAGCTAAAAAGTTTCATGTATGCACTAGCTTTTTGTTTTCATCTTGGTTGGAGGTTGAGGTGAGAAGAATGGTTATTTCAAATGAGAGAACTCTGCCACTTATTAACAACAGAAATGAACATACACCTTTTTTGTTCCTAAGAGATTAAAGCATCAATGAATAATTATAAACATCCGAGGTGATTACAATTTGGATTCTGTCAGCAATACTATGGGTTCACACAACTGTTCAGACAATCCTTATTTTAGTAAGAAGTGAGAGTGGGGGGGAGGGAAATATGCAGTTTGTTTGATGGAGTGAGTAATGGCTATAGAGAGGAGGCTTTTTCATCAATCGAGTTTAAAAGAAGACTAATTGGGGTCGGCTAGCTTATTGATTTTTAAATAACTTCAGTGCTAATTACCATCAAAATATAATGCCATGAATAATTGGTATTTTTTTTCTTTCTCTCAAACAAACTGACAAATCAATTATTCATTCTGGAACAGTAACAGATAATGCACAAAATAAGAAAAAGCAGCTAATATTCTGAGTTTGTATTTCTGTATTCATTTTTTGAGAAGACTGTGAAAATCTGATTATAGAAGCCCAATGTATTCCTCATGGAAAACTTGAAAATATGACTTGAGGCAATGAAAGACTTTGAATTCTGTTACATGAAGTTTTTATATTTAAGAATATATTCTTATCTCAGTAATCAGTGACTAACATAAATCTTTACTTGGCGATGAAAATGTATATGCCCTTTTTAATTACTGAAAACCTCTAAATTAGCTTGGTGCCGACTATGGTTTTCATGTCCCTAGCTATTCAATGCGTATAAACAATGGTGGGCATTCAAAGTTCCAAATTATACTGTATCTAGTTTCAGAGAGAGAAATATTACATGTTAGAAAACTCATTGTACTTCTTTTCAAAGCATCTGCAAAATAATGCCTTTATACCGCAGCAGTCTAGTCAAAAACATTTTAAATTCTTGTGATTTCAATAAAATCTGTGAGATATAAAAAGGAAATGAGAGATCTCTTTTTGTGTATACATCCTTTTGGTCATTTTGTTTAAAGTGTCCAATGTTTATAGAGCTTTCATGTATTTATAAAAGTTTGTTGTAGATTAGCATTTATGAATATTTCCCTAATGGTATTTCCTGTTAAAAGTGATTTCATAAGCTAACATCTATGTTATTCAGAAGACCACAGGAAATGATACTATAATTTTGGGGTTTTTTATAACTAGACTCTATGTATGCTAGAGATCAAGAAAATCAAAAAAGTATTCCTTAAACTAATTTCTTTACTTTGAAAAAATAATCATTGTACTTTTTTATTATAGAATAATGGAATTTTTTACTAGGTGTGTGTGTGAGGGGTGGGGAAGATAGCCTTAGTCATCCTTATAAGTAGTAAAGGTTTCTGATTCTGTTATCGTTTTCCTTTTCAGTCCACAATTCTGCCTCTTTTACATTGATATTTGAAGATAGCTATCATATCTCTTCTTATGTCTTCTCTTCTCCTGGCTAAATATTCCCAAGCACATTAAGGTCCTTTATCACCCTGATTGCCCTTCATTGTACTCTCAGGCTTTCTGATGCCTTTCTTAAAATGGAGCATCCAGAATTAAACACAATACTTTAAAAGTTGTCTGATGAGATCTTACTAAATTATAAAACTCCATCAAGGTAGCGTTGTGAGTGGTAGCATCCACAGACCACTGGTCCTGTTTCCAAATAAGTCCTCAGAGCAGTCACCTGAAGAGATATCTCTTGTAGAGAAAAGACTAGCCATTTCTATCAGTCGTTCATCGACTGCCACAAAGGACCTCCAAACCAGCCTAGCTGAAGTAGCTTTAGGAGGAGACAATAGGAAGTATATGCTTGATGTGTCAAAATATCACCTCCATTTTAGACTACCATCTCCCCTCAGACCCTGATGGAGATAGTCCAGGGTCCCAAACACAAAAGGTTTTGGAACTACAGTGCTTCTAGCCCATTGCCCTCATCTATCATCTTGGGAAGCAACCCTTATGGAGATGCAGCCTGGCATTTGCTCTTACAGGGGACATAGCCATATCAATTGAAGACTCAGAAAAGAAAGTTCTTGTCACTACAGTCCTTGGCACTGTTGAATGGTTCAACACCAGAAATTCATATAATTTTATCAGTGAAAGGTCATTAAAGAAAAAGTATTGACATCAGTTTTGCTGCCGCACTCTAAAGACCATGGGACCTTTCTATCTGACTCACTGCTGAAACCCTCAATATGTATCATCTCCCCCATGTGATCATGAGAGTAGACTGTCTTACGTTCACATTTGCATACCTAGAATTTAGCACAGTGATTTACACATAATAAACACTCAACAAATATTTTTTATTTATTCATTTTTTTAGGGGGGAGGGGGAGCTATAAGAGGTTATACTTAACAAAATCAGTTTCCAAAAGTTCTGCTCTTTGATCCTAGATCTGCCAGCCGTGATCAAGCAGAAAAAAGCTATTCCTTTTCAGGTCCTCAACTTTTCTTTTCTCCGAGCTAAATATTTTTCAGGTCCTTTAACTAATTTTCATACAGCATAGTATAGTACTGTTATCATCCTCATGGTTTCCTTTAGAGGTTATGCTTATCAGTGCCACTCTTAAAATATCATGTCCCAAATTAAACACAATATTTCTTATCAGGCCTGAATGGAATGGGACTTCTTATATTCTTTGTTCAGAATGCTATACTTGTACACATTAAACAGAAAGTCTTGTTTTTTTAAAATAAATACAATTCCATTGCAAATCAGGTAAACAAGTTGAAATATTTACCCAGGAAGTATCAGAAATCAATTAAAGATATTTTGCATATAGCAGCATATTAATGCAAAGTATTTTCTGGAAGACTGTCATTTTTCACATGTCCAACTAATCAGTTCAGTACTAAACTATCCATGGGCCTTTCATTTGTCTCAATGTGAAAATTTTTATAGAAGTGTGAGCAGAATTTGGCGAGGAAAAAAAAAGATTAAGGCATAGTTGAGGGGGCAGGAAATTCTCCAGGTTTTTTTTTTCATTTCAACTCATAAAAGTCATATTTTTGCTTTTGTAACAAGAGCAGGACTACCAGCATGCAATTTCTATGTGGCAATAGAAGAAGCCAAGCAGTCAAATGATTTTGTGGGATGGTCATAGTAATATCAAACAGGATAAAGATTAAAAAGAATGAGGTCAAAACAATGAGTAGCTTGGGGGAGGGGGAGGCAAAAGCTAACCAGTTTCATGATCTCTCTATGAAATTTCTAATTCAGAATTCATTGCAAGCCCCTCCAGATTCAAAGAACAAAATGAAAGAAGAAAAGATTCAATGAAATCCCAGCCAATCTGACTACATATTTTGAAACAGGAAAATTTTCATCTAGGATGGGAAACTAGTAAATGAGTCTTCATTCCTAAATGCAGAGTTAGGACAGGCTTCAATTTAGGGGTAAATGGTGTATGCACAGAGAGGTGACTCAGAAACAGTATTAAATAAGACACTGTATTAGGAGGCCATAGGGATTATACTTAAATTGGGTAAAGAGAAGGTGGAGTTTTATAGCCTAGGTCAAGTGGAGCCTGTAGCCAGAGCCAAATGAAGCTAATTATGTTAGGTAATAGGGCTAGTGCTTCCATTAAGGTGAAAAAAGGTGGCCAACCTTAAGCAAGGTGATTCCAAGAGGTTCTGGGAAGGACTCCTACCCTTAAAATAGCTCCTTCTTCAGCTTCCTGATATCTTAAATTCCTCTAAAAAGAAACAAAGCCTTTAATTCCATAGCTTTAAATACCACTGGGAGAGGTATAAGGATAAGACCTGAGGAACAGAGTTCATTTGTACAAAAAATTCCTGGTGAGGAAACTGCCCTTACATCCATGACAGCACTTTCACTAAAATTTAGAGTTTTAGAGAGTTGCTAAGAAGACTAGAAGAGGTTAAATGGGGCACTGTACCCCCAGGGTCATATAGCTAAGGATGATTCAGAGGCCAAACTTGAAACCTTGATTTCCTGGACTCAAGGCTGACTTTCTATCCATTATGATACACCACTTCTCAGCTACACAATGCCACCTCAATGCCTAGATAACAGGCTTAGGCAAGCATGGATAAAACTTGTCTATTTTATTTCTACATCTTTCCCCCTTTCTGTGCTTCCATTTTCATTTCTAGTCCTTCCTTCATCAAAGTAAAAGCAAAATCTTCCAAAATCCAAAGTCCCCTCCTCCTGACCAATCCTTACAAGACCAGCACTCTATCACCTACATGAGTGTGCCCCCTTGGCCAATACTTCAGTACTCCAGAATTTATTTTTGATCAGCCTCCTATGCAAATAAGATACTGTATGAAAAATACTACATTCATTTAGTGATGATGATGATGATGTTCCTTGAGAAGAGAGACTGCTTTATTTTTGTAGGTTTTTTTATCCTCAGTACCTAAAACAGTGCCTTAAATTTTCACAAAGGACCTGTAATTCCCTCAGTATGCAGAACTCCTGGTGCAAAAATTCCCTCCGTCAATGTAAGATATGCCTGTATCTCAGCTCCAGGAATTACCTAAAGCTAATGGAAGTTAAGTGATTTGCCAAGCTCATAAAGCTAGTTCAGGTCAACCGCAGGATTTGAACTCAGGTTTCCCTGTTTCCAAATCTAGCATGCCATCCACTAAGCCACTGCTTCTCAGGGCAGGGTCTCCCTCACTGGTCTGGTGAAGCCTATAGACCCCTTTTCAGAACAATGTTTTTAAGTGCATAAAATATATAGGATTCCAAAGGAAACAAATCATTGAAATAAAGACATATTTTTTTCCAATCCAAGTTGATGGACATCCTCAGATCTATTCATGTACCCTTTGGAGGGCAGGGAGAATCTATGGCTCTCAGGTTAAGAATCCCACCCTAAGGGATGTTGCCCTTAATAGGTACTTAATGAATATGTCAAACTAAATTGAATACTTACTTGTCTTTGTCCCAAGTCTTCAAAACTCCCAATAACAAATCTAATAAACTAATTAGAACTAAGGTGTTAATGCCAAATAATGGTCTAATGTACCTCATCTCTTATATAACATTAGCATGTTGAAAGAGTCACACAATAATAGCATAATCCCTGTAAGAAATTCAGGAATTATAATAGGACCAATTAAGGAGATGTTTTCATTTCAATTCATTAAGTTCTATTTGAGCCAACTATCCATAAACCATAATGGAGAAAGAAGTAACTATAATTTGTGTATTTGACCCTGTCACCCAAGGAGTCTATGATCTAGTTTGGATGCCTGAAAGTTTAAATAATAATAAGAAGGAATATATGGGGATAGGGATTAATTCTGTGATTTTATTATTATTATAGGGAATTCCTGAATGAGGAATCTCTTTCTACCAATATTGATTGGCACTTTTTCAGCAATTAAGAGTCTTAGAGAATTTCCTAGAGCACTGAGAGGAGACTTGCCTAAGGTCCTCACAAAGTTTAAGTAGGTGTCAAAGGTGGAGCACAGGACAAGGCCAATATTAGCAGCAGGAATTCAGGTTCTAGAAACCCTGAGAATGACAGAAAGGAACAAAAAAGCTTTAGAGATCCCTCACTCAAATATCAGATGAAGAAGATGAGGCCCAGAGGCTTTAGTGACAGAGATGGTACTTGAACCTAGAGCTGTTGAATTTTAACTAGCCTCATGCCTGTTCCTCTATACTAGGGGTCAGCACACTAGGGCTCAAAGGGCAAATGCTGTCCAGGCCCCCCATTTTTTGGATGGGCATTTGATCTACTACAATAAAGCTTCACATAAAAATATTAGTCAGTCATAGTAGTTGCATACTCCTGCTGCTATGCCCTGAGAAGAGAGATTGGAATGCAAGCTTGGTTTTTAAGAGGGGTGGGAGTGGTGTGCTTAGGTTTTGAAGTTGCAGGCCTAATTTAATCTATTTGCTTCTAAAACTATCAAATAAATAAAACAGGCACTTTCTACCTCCTCCTATGGTTCCACTGGAGATTCCTTTATTTCCACTGGTCCCAAATTCCATTTGGGGAATTGACAAATTCTACACAGGAATATATAAGGGGCTGACTCATGTAGCTATACCTGTTTGGCCTTTAAAAAAAGTGCACAACATTGAAACATAGCAATTAATTATGTTAACTGTTATTGAGCAACGTCTGTGTCCTGTATTCTATTAATAGGCAAAATAAGGTGTGATCCTTGTCGAATGACGTGGCCCTTTTAATTAAATAAATAAGCTGTGAGAAGCTACTAAAAATAAACAAATAAAGCCAAAGCACCAACACAACTTGAACACCTCAGCAATTCCTTATAATTTCACTATGTCCATTATGGCATCTCCATTCAGTCACCATTCTCTAAATAGTGGTATTATCTTTAACTTTTCTTTCTCCCTCTCTGGTCTTATCCAATCTTACCCAATCCTATTGATTATACTTTTTGCAATATTTCTCACATCAAGCTTCTCTCTATTGCAAAGGAATGCTAAGGACAAACCAACAAACAAATAAATAAGAACACTAGCCCTATTACCTAGTACAATTAGTTTCATTTGGCTCTGGCTAAAGGTTCCACTTGACCTCACCTATAAAATTCGACCTTCTCTTTACCCAATTTAAGTATAATCCCTATGGCTTACCTTATGAAAATTTAATAATTGGTTCTCTCAAGAAGGTTTGCACTGGCTCCTACACACCACTGACTATACTTTTGAAATGCCTCTCAAATCCACCCCATTTTTTCTACTCACACATCCAACCTTCCAGTTCAGGGCCTCATCAGTTCTTACCTGAGCCTTTCTAGTCTCTTTTCTCTTGGATATCCCACTATACAGCTGACAAACTGATAGTCCTAAAACACAGATCTAACTATATCACTGCCCTACTCAAATTGTGGTACATGAATGTGATAGAATGTTGTTGTTGAGTCCTGTCCAATTCTTCATGATCCCACTTGGGTTTTGTTTTGTTTTTTGCAAAGATACTGGAATGGTTTGCCTTTTCCTTCTCCAGCTCATTTTATAGATGAAGAAATGAGGCAAACAGGGTTAGGTGACTTGCCTAGGGTCACACAGCTAGTAAGTGTCTGAAGCCAAATTTGAACTCAGGTCTTCCTGATTCCAAACCCAGCACTCTATACATTGTACCACCTAACTGCCCTATCTATGATGGAATGCTATTATACTTTAATATATGATAAATTAGATTAATTTAAGGCAATATAGGAAGAGTTGTATGAACTGAATCAGAATTAAGTGAACAGAACTAAATTCAAATTCAATAAACACTTATTAAGTGCCTCCTATGGGCCAGGCACTATTCAAACTGTTGAGGAAACAACAGAAAAGAAAAAAAGGAAAGGGAAAGGGAAAGGGAAAGGGAAAGGGAAAGGGAAAGGGAAAGGGAAAGGGAAAGGGAAAGGGAAAGGGAAAGGGAAAGGGAAAGGGAAAGGGAAAGGGAAAGGGAAAGGGAAAGGGAAAGGGAAAGGGAAAGGAAAGGGAAAGGGAAAGGGAAAGGGAAGGGAAAGGGAAAGGGAAAGGGAAAGGGAAGGAAAGGAAAGGGAAAGGAAAGAGGAGAGGAAGGGAAGAGGAGAGGAGAGGAGAGGAGAGGAGAGGAGAGGAGAGAGAGGAGAGGAGAGGAGAGGAAGAGGAGAGGAGAGGAGAGGAGAGGAGAGGAGAGGAGAGGAGAGGAGAGGAGAGGAGAGGAGAGGAGAAGAAAGGGCAGTCCAAGACCTCAAGAAGCTTAATGAGAGAAGATAACACAAACACAGAAGGAGACTATAAAGGGAGGAAGGGGAACAGAAGAGAAATTGAAGGGTATCTTGGTTCCATAACAGTTGAAACCAGGTAGATACAGGAACTAAAAAGTGGAGCAAGCTGGAAATCCAATTTATGCCATCTACAAAGGAAGGCTTTGGAAGGAGTTTGGTATTCCACCCTCCAGCCCTCCAATCAGAGGGGAAAGGAGGCTGAGGGAAGTGATATCTAGGCTTGAGTCAACAGCATGGTGATGAGATTAGAAGTGATGAGCTTTTCCTGGGAGGGGCATCTTGTTCTGTGGAGTAGAAACCAGACACAGCTGTAAAGATGCAAAGTGGTGTGAACCACAAAAATAATTTATGCTATAACATCGTCATAAAAATGAACAACTTTAAAGACTTTTACAAACTGTGAGGAAGGAAATGAGTAGAATGAGAACAGTTCATACAATAACAATAGTGCAAACAAACATCTTTGAAAGACTAGCATCAATGCAATGATCACCCATGATTCCAGAAAACTGATGATGAAACAGGTTATTCACCTCCTGACAGAGAGGTGATCGATTCAGAGGAAAGAGTAAGTCAGATATATTTTGGTATGAAGCCAGGAAAGGAATTTGTTTGCTTGAGTATGCATATTTTTACAAGGATTTTTTTTCCCCAGTGAGGTGGGGGCAGGGGAGAAGAGAAGAAATAGATTTATGTTTAAAAAATATGTATTTTTTAAAAATGGAGAAGAGGAGGTGCTACAGATGTGCAATATTGCATTCATTTTCAGATAAGAACATTGTATTTTTAGTTTTCCTTAAATGTTTTGCTGTTACAAGAGCTCCTATGGAGTGGAGATAATTGAGAAATGTTTGTAATGTAAAAACAAAACATGGCAATAAAACTATTTTTATAGGACCATATTGCCTCTAGAATAAAATACAAAATTCTCTACTGGTATGAAAAATTATTTTTAATCAGACCCCTACCTATCCTTCAAGTCATATTTTATATTGCTCCCCCTCAGACACTCTCTGTTCTAGTTAAGCTGACCTACTTGCCGCTGTCCTTGCAAAACATTCTATCTTCTTCCACTGTTCCAGGTACTCGTCCATATCTGGAATACACTCCCTCCTCAAGTTCACCTCGTAGAAACCTTAGCATCCATCAAAGCACAGCTTGAGGTCTGTGTCCTACAGGAAACCTTGACTTTCTTCCTCTTGCAGTGACATGCTGTTATTTTGTATATAGAAGATGTTATTGGGTAGCGCAGGGGCTGTCTAACTACAGCTTGTGGGTCAAATTCAGCCCACCACTCATTTTTGTACAGCTGGCAAACTGAAAATGGTTTTCACAGTTTTAAATGTTTTGTGTAAATAATTATTTAATAAAATTTATTTAAATGCTTTATTTGAAATTATAAAAAAAAAATCTTAACAGGTAGCAGGCTGGATTTAGCCGGCAGGCCATGCTTTGCTGACCCTGGTTTAGTGGATAGAGAGATTGACTTGCAGTCGGTTAGTCCTGACTCTGACCCATACTGCCTGTGTAATCCTGGACACATAATTTAAACTCACAGTATCCTGGAAAACTCTCTAAAATTACAAGTTTCAGAGCAGGTGCTGATCTGCATTATTAGAAAACTTTTTTTTTCACCAGGTATTCCCTATAAAATGCAATAATAGAGACAAATATAATTGTGTGTCTCTGTGTGTGTGTCTGTGTGTGTCTGTGTGTAGTCTATATTTATTCACATGCATATGTTATATTCTACACATACAGACACACACACCACTAGAATATAAGCTCTTTGAAGGAAAGGACTATTTTTCTTTTTTTTTCCCTTTTTATCTCTTACATCTAGCATATTCTGTTGCACACAGGTACTTCATATAGTTTTAGATTTGTAGTCAAGATGATCTAAATTTGAATACTGCCTCAGATACTAGATAGTAACTGTTTTCAAGTGTTTGAAGGACTACTTTGGGGAAAAGGGATCTGATTTCTTCTATTTAACCCCAAAGAAATGAACCAGGAATAATGGGTCAAAGTTTTAAAAGTGGACCAGACCACCTCAATAGATAGGGGGCTCCTTGTCCTTAGAGACCTTCAGACAGAGGCTGATTGACCATTTATTTGATATAATGCAGTGGAAATTCCTTTACTATATGTCTTGGACTAAACAACACTTCTAACTCAAATTCTGTGATTCTGTGATACATAGAATCATACATAGATATATGTAAGTGTCCCATGGGGTTTTGTTCTGGGTCCTCTTCTCTTCTGTCTCTATACTACTTCATTAGGTGATCCATCAGCTCCCATCAATTTAATTATCTCTATGCTCACAATTCTCA
Organism: Phascolarctos cinereus; assembly: GCF_003287225.1. Taxonomy (NCBI): domain Eukaryota; kingdom Metazoa; phylum Chordata; class Mammalia; order Diprotodontia; family Phascolarctidae; genus Phascolarctos; species Phascolarctos cinereus. Next base: position 160,335,107 of record NW_027556180.1, read on the forward strand.
AATCTACTTAACCTGCCCCAACCTCTTGTTGACCTCCAGTCTCACATATCCAACTACCTTGCAGATACGTCAAACTGTCCAGTAGACATCTTCAACTCAATGTGTCCAAAATGGAACTCATTATCTTTCCCTCTAAACTGTCCCCTCTTTCTACTATATTACTATAGAGGGCAAAACTATCTTCCCAGGCCCTCAGGCTCAAAACCTAGGTGTCATCCTTGACTCTCTATATCCAATCTGTTGCCAAATCCTGTTAATTCCACATTTGTAACATCTCTCAAATGTGTCCTCTTCTCTCCTCTGATACTGCAACTATTTTGTTGAAGTCCCTAATCACCTCATCACTAGACTATTTCAATAGCTTGCTGGTGAGTCTGCCTGCTTTGTCAAGTTTCTCCCCATTCCAATCCATCCTTCATTCAGCCAACATAGGAATTTTCCTAAAGCACAGATCTGATCATATCACCCTGCCCCAACCCCCGTCCTACTCAATAAACTCCAGTCAAACCTTATTGCTCTAGGATCAAATACAAAATCCCTTGTTCAAAACTTTTCATGACCTAGCCCCATCCTACCTTTCCAGTATTTTTGCCCCTTTCTCTCTGACATGTACCCTTCAATTCAGTAACTTCTTTGCTGTGCCCTAAATAAGACAGTCTATCTCACTCTGCATTTTCTATGTCTCTTTCCCATGCCTAGCATGCTGTCCAACCTCATCTCCATCTACTCCCCTGGCTTCCTTTAACTTCCAAATAATATACCATCTTCTATAGGAAGTTTTTGTCAACCCCTCTTAAATCTAGTGCCTTCCTTCCATTATTTATTTCTTATGTATTCTGTATATAGTTTGTACATATTTATTTGCTCCTTGTCTTATCCATTAGATTATGAGCTCCTTGAGGGCAGAGACTGTCCTTTGCCTTTTTTTTTTTGCAACCCTAGCATTTAGTATAGTGTCTCACACATAGTAGGCACTTAATAAATGTCTAGATAATAATAGTTTATGTCTTAATAATGATAAATCTAATAAATGTCTAGATGATAATAAATTAATAAATGAAGCATAGATTTCACCCACACTGTAGCTATATAAACAGAGACAAGATGACTGCTTGTTGGGGATTTTATACAGGAGAATCCATGCTTCACATAGAAAGTTGTATCAGGTGGCCTCTAAGTTCCTTCTAAATGCTACAACTCTTTGGGAATTTTTTTCTGTGCTTTTTAAAAAATTATAGATAAATCAACATTTTATCTGCAAGATAATACTTATTTATTTGATGATTGTCATCATAACTTTACAATTACTGTATCATTTGAAGATGACGGTATTTATCACTATAATATAATAGTTGAAATATGGCAAATGTTAAAATAAGCTACCAAGAAAATGAAAATTGCTTAGATATAAACATCTAAATATGTCATTTGATGAACAGGAATATATTTATTTTTGCAAAACAGAAAAAATACAATTATGTCTATGCACAAACTATAGATGGTGATCTTGAAACAAGGTATCCTTTAAATTTAAATGAACCTGATATCCAATTCACATTATATTTGAATATAATCAGTAGCTATGAAAATAGCATCACTGCTACATGAGATCATAGATTAATAGATTTAGAGCAGAAAGAGAATTTAGGATCAATCCTCTCATTTTACAGATGAAGAAACTCATCAAGCAACTTTCCAGACTGGGGAAAGGGAGAATGTTCCATTAAGTATGGGAAAGTGTGGAGTCTTGTGGGAGATAACCCTTTCAGTGACCACTCTCTGATAGGGGCTAGGTGAAAGCTAGCAATTGTAGTGTGGGATGAGACTTCCCTGCAAAAGGGAAGTGAGGAGCACAAGACATCCACTTCCCTTGCTAATTGTAGCAGTAGCATCAGCATCCAGCATTTAGTCAAAAGTGTATCCCTAAAATGAGGTGAGCGGTACAGGATGCTCACAGTTACTCATCATTCATAAGTCAAAAGTAAAGGACTGTTTGTAATAGTTACTAAGTGCTCAATGATGAAGTGCCAGAGTAGTGAACTCTAGGATATGGAGGCTTCTGCAATAAAAAAGAAAAGTTGGAGGCTTTATTTTAATCTATATTTCAACAAAAATGAGCCCTCTGAGTAATACATTTTTTACAAACATTTTCAGAATCTGTAGTTTTCCATGATTAGCAGCATACAACAACCTCAATAGAATATAATACAAAAATAAGCTGGATATAATTTTTAAAATATTTTATTGCTGTGTTGTTGTATTGTTTTGTTGGTGGTGGTCAGTCATGTCCTACTCTCACTGGCCCCATTAGAGTTTTCTTGGCAAAGTTCCTGGAGCAGTTTACCATTTCCTTCTCTAGTTCATATTATAGATGAGGAAACTGAGTCAAACAGGGTTAAGTGACTTACCCAGGATCACACAGCTGAGTTCAGATTTGAACTCAGGAGGCTTCACCTACAATAATATTTTTGATCTTTGTATATGCAAATTAATAATAACAGTAATAGTAATGATAATAATAGTAGCATTTTATATAATGCTTTAAGTTTGCAAATTACCTTGCAAGCAAAATTGTATTTTTGTGATCACAGCAACCCTCACTGGCAAGTCCTATTTTAATTCCCATTTTACAAATGAAAGAACTGAGGCAGACAGAAGTGAAGTGAATTGCCCAGAGTTGCACAGCTAGTGACTATCTGAGATGAATTCAGGTCTTCCTAACTACAGTTCTAGTGTTCTATCCAGAGTCACCTAGCTGTCTATTGGTGTTTGTCCCAAGAAAAAAAATTAAAGAATATAATGTGACTATACATTATGTTCAGAGAGGAAAAAAGGGCCAGGAAGCAGGGGAAGATAGATTATTGTTCCTGGAGAAAATTTAGGGTAATTAGGGAAGCTTTGTAATTTCCAGAAGGTAGTCCAACCTTATCTCTTCCTATTTAATTCTGGACCCAACTCGTCTTCCAAGAACAACCCTTGCAAGTAGGTCTTGCACATAACAAATAAAGAACTACATATAAGAACCAGTGTAAAGGATAGCATAAAATAAGTATATGGTTCTCCCACTGCTCCCCCCAAAAAGATAAGCTGGTGACAAGGAGAAAGTCAGGGGTAACTGGTGGGAAGATGAGGTATCCTCCAAGTATCAGAGGGAAGACTAGAAGGTCGGAAACACTTTAAGTAGATTCTCTATTATAACTCATAGTAGGATCTGGACAATAGTCTCATAAGATGAACAGACATGGATGGGTTATGAGCTGCATCTTTGCCAGGAAAATCCACATAAGTTCATGGAATCATTTGAATATTTTTAAAAAGAATAGAGGAAAAGCCAATCTAAAAATGAACCTGAAAAAAAACAGCTTAAATAAGAACCTTAGAAATATGAGTATGCTCCATTTATGCTCCATATGCTCTTTTTTTTTCTTCTTGGTCATAAAAGAAATAATCAGATTCATGACTAGCATACATAAAGAGTAAAGCATTATTCATTAACATGGAAATAGTTTCTGGGTGATGTGCCCTTTAACACATGATTTTTGCTAAACTCAAGGAAAAGAAAAGGTATTTTTCATTTTAAATAATCCATTACGGAGAATCAGAGACCTTTTGAAAATGAGTTGCCTGCTTACAATAAGAATGTCGAGGAAGAGAGGATTTGATCTCTTACTCACCCCTATCTCTTTAACACCTACACCATCTAAAGAATTTTATGCTAACAGGATATGATTAAATGTTTTTGAATTTTATAATCATAATTTAATAAAGTGACTCACTGAGGGTGAGAGTAAGAATGCTGAAAGAAGAAAAAACAGTCCAGGGGATGAAAGCTACTGACAGGAAATTCCCTGCTAAAATCCATAAACAAGAGGGTGGATAGAATCCTAGTTCTGAGTCATGTGTTTTCTTACCTGTGATAACTATCCAAAGTGACAATCTTATCAGGAGTGCAAGGGTTAAAATTAATTGGGCACAGTAGTAAAAAAAAAGGAATTAAGTCAACTTACTAGAATCAAAACATTAAACAGAAGAAGAGAATTTAATGACAAGATATCTGGGGCTAAGACCACTACGGTCTTTTTGGAGCATTCTACCCATTACTCATAAAGATGATCTAAAATTATTAAATTATTAAAATTATTAAATTTAATTTAACTAAATTTAACTAAAATTATTAAAATTAATATTAGGGAACCTTCAAATCAACAATGGTTCTGAATACTTATAAACATTCATCAACACAATTGAACGAACCATAGTGCCAGAAGACTCATGATGCTATCTACTTCTTGACAGAGAGTCTATGGAGTCAGAGTATAGATTGAAACTTTGAAACTTTTTTTTGGCATGGGTAATGAAGGTATTTGTTTTGCTTAATTCATGCATATTTGTAATAGGTTTTGTTTTTCTTGCTTACTTAGTGGGTAGAGTTAAGGAGAAAATTTGGAACTGAAAATAAAAATGGTTCTAAGGTTGGTAGATGTATTACTCTGTTATTAAAGTGCCCATAACCTTTGACCCAAATAGTGTAATTGCTAATCATATTCCAAAGAGGTCCACAACTTAGAGAAAGCCCTAAATATACCAAAAGATAGTTGCAACGAACTAGAAACAAATTAGGAATCCATTGATGGCTAAAACATTGTGGAACATAAATTCAAAGAAATAATACTATGCCATAGAAAACAACAAAAATTTTAAAAATTGCAAGAAATATAAAAAGATTTACATTGACTAATGCAGTGTGAAGCAAGCCAAGCCAAGAAAACAACATACACAATTACTGTTTCAATGTAGATACTCAAAAAACTCAGGGAAGTATTAAGAGAGCACCCTGATGTGTTTGAGTTACCAAGCCCAGATGAATTATATCTTAGGGAACTGAAATAACTGACAGATCAGCCAATTAATCAATAAGCATTGATCTGACACCTCATAGGTACCAGGCACCATGCTAAGTATTGGAGATACAAAGAAAGGCAAAAAAAAAAAAAAGATTTTTTTGCTCTCAAGACACTCCCAGTCTGATGGATATGATTGTCTAATCATGATCAGTGATCATGGAAAGATTATGAAGAACAGGAGGAACACCTCTGGATTGGAGAAGGGCAAATGCTGCCCTGAATGTGGGGGAGGAGAGAAGAAAAAAGATGGGAGTCTAGACATTATTTCCAATGAGCTTGAATTCAATTCCTGACGAAATTTTTTAATGCATTAGTAATGAAATAAAGGAATGACAAATATCCAGGATAGAAAGCAGTGATATTTGATAGAAAGATTTTTTTTTCTCTTGTCAAACACTTTCTTGGTAAAGGCCTGCTGTAGAAGATGAACAGAACAGAAAACAGAAAAGTAAACCAATAACCAAAATACGCAAGATCAACACCATTTACTTAATAGATAAATATTCAAAGACTGTGAACAAACAAAAAACAAAAACAAAACCCCTTTTTTCTTCAAAGAATTCCAAATTAGTAACAACTATGTGAAAAATGCTCCAAATCACTAATAATAATAAAAATGCAAATCAAAGCAACTCTGAAGTCTCACCTCACACCAAGTACATTGGCAAATATACAAAAGTTGTAAATAGTTAATGTTGGAGATACTGTGCCAGACACACTAATGTACTGAAGATGGAGCTATGAATTGGTCTAACCATTCCAGAAAGCAATTTGGAATTATTCACAAAACTGACTAAAATGTCTACATCCTATGACTCAGAGATTCCACAGTGAAGCATATATCCCAAGAAAGTCAATGAGAAAAAGAAAGGCCTCATATAAACCAAAAATGTTCATCAGTTATTTTTGTTGTAGCAAAGAAACAGAAACAAACTAGACACCAATCAATTAGAAAATGTATAAACAAGTTGTCATACATGAACACAATGGAATGTTACTGTGCTGTCAGAAATTATCAATATAATGAATATAGAAAGACTTAGGTGAACCGATGCAAAATAAAGTAAGTAGAACCAAGAAAATAATGCACACAATGGGTTTAACAGCACACGTGAAAAGACAAGCAATCATAGCATAATCCAAGGAGTTCACATTATAAGCAGAGAAAACAGCACGTAAAGGGAAACTGGAAAAGGGGGAGGGTCAATTTATATCTTTACTGAGGTAATGGCATCTCTGAACAGAGTGACTCCTATAAAATTATGCACAGTGACATGGCATAGAAATATCCTACAAATCCTGGACCTGATTTGGGACAAGATGAAGTGTAAGCTCAAATATCAGCACCTCATACCCAGGGATAGAGTTCAAGGTTCTAATGGGAGAGAGAGAAGGTAGATGGCATGAGAATAAGCTGCATGGTGTGGAAATGGAAATTGGCTATCAAACAAATATAATTTGCCCCTATAATATTTGTTCAAAATGAAGAATAGGAATTTTATATGAGTAATTCTGTTCAGAGAATTACCTAGGTTAAGATACCTGAGGACATACTTTTTAGTGGGATCTGAATTCATTTTCTCATACTAGATGGAAGATTTTTAGCACATTTCAATTCCCATAAAACAAGGTTATTCTAATTGAAGGCAATAGCACTTTGTGTGTGTGTGTGTGTGTGTGTGTGTGTGTGAATCATGTGCCCTCATTAACAATGGAGAGATAGTCTCCTCTTGACCATCACACTCCTTTGAACAAGTAATAGGAATTGGTAATTTTTTTTTCAGAATTTGAAAAAAAAAAGCACATTCTATACAATAAAGTTCCATCCTCTACAATAAAATATAGTAAGATTGTTTTATGGCACTTTCACGAGCTCAAGCTTTTGGGACATTACATGTGAGCAAAAACCATACAGGAGGAACATTGCTGACTGAGGCGTTGGGCCAGGTTAGTAAAGTCTGCATGCCAAATGTAGGAAAACTTTACCTGTGGGAACATTTATAAAGAGCTTTCACTCCCTAGGACTTTAATGGTCTAAGTTTGTGATGAATACTTCTTTGACTGTCTCTATAAAGACAGAGTGAAAGGAGAGTTGAGGTAACCATTTGGATAATTTGGGCCTCTAAAGAGCTTTGGAGGGATAAAGAGATGTATTTGCCTAATTGCAGCTAGCCTGGAGCAAAATTTGGAAGAAGGCAAAATGGCACACTTTGTCTTCATATTTCTTCTCTCCCAGTTTTATTGCCATCTTTTTTCCCTGTTGGTGCACCACTTTCTCTAAATTGCCTAATTCCCTTGTGCTACCTAGAGTTCCCCTGATAAAGCATATCATCAAAATCTGCCCTCCTGGGGATACCCATTTCTGCATCCACCCTTTGTCTATCATCAAACTTACCTCCTCTCCTCTGGAGTCAATTTCATTGTCCAAAGAATCTATGATGAGCTAACACACGTTGAGATGTTAGTGACTGGTAATGACTTTATGGTTTTCCTTTTCCAAAGATATAGATAAAAGAAATCCATTTCTAATGAAAAAACTCAAGTAGTTAGTAGCTATCAGTGATGGATATTTTTGAGCATTGTACATAAAGAAGCCATCACCGGTCTGAATTGTCAATTTGTTTTGTTTTTCATTTTCCCTTTGACCAGAATCACTTGATAACTTGGCTTTCTACTTCATTTGCAAGATCATCTAGTCAAATTCTCATATTTTATGATATGAGAGAACCTTGTTGGAGTATCTTGACCAAGGTCACACAACTAGGCTTGATCCGAGCAGGATCTTGAATTCCTGCCTACTGTTTCCACAGTATAGGGTTCTTTCCTCCATACCATGAGTCCTGTGTCAAAGAGCTTATCCTCAGGCTCGGCCACCATCACAAAAATACAATCTGAAGTAATACACTAGAGCAGTGGTATCAAACACTTAAATAGAAATAGACTACAGATAAGGATCCCTTCAGACTGCACACTGACTTAGAAAACCCCACATTGATATTATCTATGTTGGGTTTTTTTGTTGTTAAACATCTCCCAATTACATTTTAATCTGATTTTGGTTGCACTTAGGGGTACTTCATACCTCTACACTAGAATACACTATTATGTATGATACTGGCCTCATAGTAAAACCAGTTTGGTCCAACAAAACAATGAGATTATAATGAATACCTCTAGATTTACAGTGTTTCCCAGTTATAAAACATTATTGTTATTAACTGTATTACACAGATGATCTTCTTTGATTTTTACATTGAGGATGCTTTTTTTTAATTTTAAGTTCGAATTCTTTCCTTCCCTCCAGCTCCAACACCACCCATTGAAAAGACAAACAATAAATTGTTACTGAGTCATTTCAGTCATGTCCAACTCTCTGTGACCTTATTTGGAGTTTTCTTGGCAAAGACACTAGAGTGGCTTGGAATTTCTTTCTCCAATCTATTTCACAGATGAGGAAACTGAGGCAAATAGGGTTAAATGACTTACCCAGGGTCACACAGCTGGTAAAGTGTCCAAGGCCAGATTTGAACTCAGAAAGATGAGTCTTCCTGACACCAGGCCCAGTGCTGTATCCACTGTGCCACTTAGCTGCTCAATAAGCAATATATTGTCCCCACTTTAAAGATGGCAAAATTGAACTAAGTTCCCAAGAAGTTTAATGATTTGTCCAAAGGTCAGTACTAAAACCTAGGTCTTCTGTCACCAAATTCACTCTCATAATTACATGGTTAAGCTCTCGTGTTTACTACTCAAGAAAATATATTCAGCTACAGGTAAAGTTTGAAGAAAAAAAAAAGATTTAGGTTTAGAGTGCAATTAAGAACACAGGGATACCATCACTCCTTAGTAACACAACCTTTTAGCTGAGAGGATAATCGGCTTTGCTTGCCCAAACTGCTGCTTTTAATCCTTTAGCTAAGGAAGGAAAACAAAGCCGAAAAGCCATGTGCTCAGAGGAGGGAAGGTTAAGGTAGCAAGAAAAAAAAAAAGAAAGAAAGAAAGAAAACTGGGCTGGAAATTGGAAGGCCTAGATTCTAGCCCTAGGTCTTTCCATTAGCTAGCTATGTGGGCTTCATCTCCCTGGGCTTACATTTCCTTATCTGTAAAATGAAGGAAAATGGATTAGATGATCTCTTCTAAGATCATTTTCAACTTGAAAATTCAATCATGTTATGAAGCAGTGAGAACCATAGGGCTCAACTGCTCAGGATAAGGAACTAACCTGACAGATTCAGTAGGGAAAATGGAAAAGGAGGAATGGAAAATTTACATTGTGAATCAGTCTCCCTGGATGTCCCAGTCTTTCCAAGTTAAATCCCTATGAGGAAATAAATACCTTATTCTACGAATGTCTATCCTTCTTGTGCTTCTCTCAGCTGACTTCTTATGCCCCCCAGAGGAATTTTTCATTTGTTGACAGTAAAGGGATTTTCATCTATACCAGGGATGGGGAACCTGGGGCCTTAAGGCCACATGCGGCCATGGGTTCCCCACCCCTGAACTAAGCACACAGAAAGGAAGTTAGAGATTATCTAGTCAGCCCCCACTCATTTCACTGAAGAAGAAATTCTGGAGTAGAGAGGTAAATAATTTGTCTAAAATCACACAGGGAACCAAGATTTCAACCTAGATTCTCTGACTGAAAATCCAATATTCTTTACACTTAAACACAACTCTTGGTGAGTTTGTGAACCCTTAGAACTTTTAAAGACATATGTTTTATCTGAAACCTTTATTTCTCTGAAGTTTTATATCGTTGCCAGTCTGTCCTTTCATGAAGTCAGTTTAGAAAAGGGTCACTCAAAAGAATTTCTTTCCACCCTCTGTCTACTGCCCTTGACCTGACCTGACCGCAACACCACCACCTGCATTAAAACACATCTGCTTTGAAAGAATATATTGCCACACAAGTCATTCTAAACCTATACCTCTCTTTCCATAGCTCTCAGATTCTGCCATTTATTCACACCACTTCTGCTGCCTGACATTGCCAACCCCGCCCTCTTGGCCCCTTCTCCCATAGCTGCAGGCTCAGAAGCAATGCCAAGCATGCTGTCTGGACTGCTCTGGCCCCACTGTCTCCTAACGACATTACCTAGTCTCAGATTTCTGCCCCTTTCGCATGAAGTCACTCACTGCCTCCTGCTTTCCCCCATTGTTACTCCCTGTTTCCTAGCCTGAGGCTGGTTTTCTCTCAAAAGGTAGGAGAGGCTGGTACACATACATGAGGAGAAAGTAGTAGGATGAGTCAGAAAGACAAATGATTGATCTGAGGGGAAAGATGACATAGCAGGGAAGGAGAAAAGCAACCACAAAATGCTCATTAAATTGCATTCAGGGATGTCCCTATAACCAATTGAAGCTAAACATTTAGTTAATAAGGTGGGTTGTTTTGTTTTGTGTCTAACTGTTTCTCTGGAACACTCATTTAATAAATCATCAGTAAATATATGCTTCCTCAGAAATTTGAAGCAGATCTGTCCTGAATGTCAGACCTTCTGGTTGATGTAAGGTAGGGATTTATGCAGGAGAAAAAGTGGTTTCAGAAAAGCTTACTTTAAAAAAAAAATTAATAACTCTTTGAGTTAAATTAGACAATAGCATCCACAAAGGTCTTGCATTAAAGACTTTTACTTTTCTTTCTTCTTTTTTCTTCCTTTCTCCCTTCCTTCTTTCCTTTCCTCCCTCCCTCCTTTACTCCTTTCTTCCTTCCTTCTTTGCTTCCTTCCTTTTCTTCCCTCCCTTTTTTCCCATTCCCCCTTTCCTTCCTTCCTTTCTCTTTTCTTTCTTTTTTTCTTTCTCTTCTTCCCTTTCTTTCTTTTCTTCCTTTTCTTCTCCTTTCTTTCCTTTGTCCTTTCTCCTTTCTTTCTTCCTTCCTTCCTTCCTTCCTTCCTTCCTTCCTTCCTTCCTTCCTTCCTTCCTTCCTTCCTTCCTTCCTTCCTTCCTTTCTTTCTTTCTTCTTTCTTTCTTTCTTTCTTTCTTTCTTTCTTTCTTTCTTTCTTTCTTTCTTTCTTTCTTTCTTTCTTTCTTTCTTTCTTTCTTGTATTACACTGCTTTGGAAGAATGAAAAAGCCAAAGAGACTAATGGCTCTGTAAAGATCCACTTCTTGTTTATTGATCACTACCAGGCCAAGGGTTTTTAGACGTGTGTTCTGGTAGACACTGGGCCTGCCAAAAGCCAGACTATGAATAATACATGGACCAAAAAATGCTATAAAATTAAAGCGGTAATAAATTTAGAATCAGTAAAACTAAAGTACTTCTTTGTACAGTACACTTTGTACCCTCTATTGAGGGCAGGGAGAAGGGGTTCCACAGTGGCAAAGGTAGTTAGACAAATGTTGAGGCAGGAATTTAAACATGTACATATATATATATATATATACATATACACACACACACATATATCTATATACACATATATACATAAACACACACATATATATATACACATATATACATATACACATAAACACACATTATATATATACATATATATGTGTGTATATATATATATATATATATATATGTATGTATGTATGTATGTATGTATGTATTCTCCTAGCAGTGAATCACTTGAATATAAGCAAGGGAAAAAAAGAAAAAAATTTTCTCTGAAAACCCCCTCAATGAAGGCATGACTTAATCAGATGCAGAGAATAGGAATATATGTTGCCAGTGAAGGTAAAATGTTTTCAAAAAATGAGATATGTTCTGTAACTGGAATGCTAAGAGCTTTCCCATGGAGAATAAATACACATTAAATGCAACAGAAATTGATGGAAGCATGAAATTATCTTCCTTAGTTCTCATCACTCCACAAAAGCAGAGCTAATATTGGGACCCTGTCTTCCCTGAAGTAGATGAAGGGATAGGAGACCAGGCAGGAAAGGGGTATAGGAGACAGGATGCTGAGACAGCTGGGGACCAGCTGAAATCAAAGACCATCATAAAAGACCAGTAGGGGGTAGACAAGAAGACCTGGTCATTCTTGAGCAGAGCCATTTCCCAAGTATAGGAAAGCAGCTGTGCACTGAGACTGGGACCCTGCTAAAACCCCAGGATTGGCTATAGCTCATTTAGACCTTAATGAAATCCAGAGTGGACAATTTTATATTATAAACTTCTCTCTAACCTCCAATCCTACAAATATAAGTCCATTTTCAACATCTGGCCCTTCAGTGAAGCTCAATACATCATTTGCAAAAAAAAAAAAAATAGAGATGGGGATAATGTAAAGATTGATTCAGTTAGTAAGAGCATACTTTAAAATCTCTCTGAGGTTTTAAAGTGCAGCTTTATTTAGAATAATTCTAAGAACCAGAGGAAGAGTCCCTTTGTGACTAATCCAAATTCTGCTTGTCAAGACATCTGGCCTCTGCTATGAAGAAGGGACATAACTGACAAGTCTTCAATATGAACACAAATAGCAGTATTTCTTTAATGTTTTCAATTGTCCACTCTAAAAATAGCTTTTTTTTTCTTTAGAGCACCCATCTGCCACGCTGGTGAGCACCTTCTGTTTGGTCAAGGGACAATGGATATATGCCCTCTTTTGAGGTCTAGAGATGAATGAATGAATGAATGAATGAATGTAAAAGTATTTATTAAGCACTTATCCTATGCTATTCTTGTCTATATTCTTCTATAGATCTTCCCAAGTCATCTCTCCAATATGATAGAGATTTTTCTCTAGTTTGTTGATTCTTAACCTAGAATCTGTGATCTTTTAAATTGTTGCATTTTGTATTTTTGACAAATATGTTTCAATATAAGTGGTTCCCTTTGTAATCCTATGAATTCTATGCATATAAAACATTGCTCTGAGAAGGGGCCCATAGGCTTCACCAGAATGTCAACAGCGTCCATGACACATATACATACTCAAAAAAAGTATAAGAATTTATGCTCCAGGTCTTAGTCTTGGTGGGTGCCAGTGGAATACTGAGGCTGTCAATCTATGATTCACTCCCATTTCATCATATGATCAGCCTAGTCATCTGTTTCTTCAATTAAATACTTTATGCCACTTCTTAAAAACCGTAGTCTCCAAAGAATCAAAGTTCATAGAGTCATTGATCTACAGCAGGAAAGACTTCAAAGGCAATCCTGTCCAACCCTCCCTCCCCTATTCTACAGACGAGGCTGAAAAATCATTTATTACCAAGCACCTGCATATTACAAACCTAGACCAAAATTTTGGGAGAAATCACCCTGTACCATTATACTGATTATAAATTATAAGTGAGAGGGGATGTAAATAGAGTTACCAGTATAATTGTTGACCTTTTACTTACCCAGGCAATTCCCTGAACTCTAGTAGGTAAAACCTGATTGAGCAGATAGGCCTAATAGCTCCAAAAACTCAAAAATAACTTACATATAAACACACACACCACACACACACACACACACACACACACACACACACACACACACAATCTGGCTTTTCTGGCTTAATTGAATCAGGAGTGGAAGTGAATTCCAGGGTGTGGTAAATTCTCAGTAAATGTTCTGCCTCCAAATGTCAGATTCTTACAAAGACAGGGAAAGAAGCTTATCTCAACCACTGTAGAGGCAATCTAAAAAGGAGACAGTCTCCTAGTTGACCCCAGCATAAGATGCACAAGTACCACCCTTTTGTGACTGATAGATCATCTCGCTTTTTTCACCTTAAACATCATCATTTTACAAAGCTTTATGATAATGAGTTAGTTCATTTTCACCCCGGCAGTGTGAGAGGTCAGTTTTGAAGTCTGTATTTTTCTCAAGGGTTAAAATTGCTGGATCCTGAATGCAGTGAGAAACCAGGTTAGAATCAGAATTATTATTATTTAATATTAAGTTTATTGTATATTATTAATTGATGCTTATAGTGCTTAAAGGGCTATAATGAAAATTCTATAACACAAAAATATGAAACTAGGGTTTTGTGATTATCAATGTGTATTCATATGAATAACATCAATTCAATTCACTTCCATATTCATTAACTATTTGTTCAAGACTTGGGTTAGCTACTAGGGATAAAAAGTAAAAGTAAAAGAAAAACAAGACAAAGACAAACAAAACTGTTCACTCTCTGAGGGGCTTAAATGCTACTAGGAGACTATACTGTAACACATACTAAGATAAATAGTGCAATATAATCTGAAGACAGACAGACCAATGGAGACAGTGATAACTAAGTAGGAAATCAAGGAAGGCTTCCCAAAGTAGATGGTACCAAACCAGAGACTTTTTTTTTCCCAAGAAGAATGTTGATGAGGAGAGAGAGTGAATTTTAGGCATGGGGTTTGGTTTGTGGAAAATCATAGACACAAGATAGATTTTGAATATGAAAAATAACTGGTAATCTAGTTTGGCTGAAGTACAGAATTATGAAAGAGTGATGTGAAATAAGGTGAGAAAGATGGGAGTAAGATTGTAATTTCAATGACAGATGAAGAATTTGTATTTTATTCTAGAACAAGGATACTTAAATCTCTTTTGCATGTACAATGGATTCTGATATCAGTCTAGTGAAGCCTGCGGTTCCTTTCTCAGAATAATATTTTTAAATAATTAAATAAAAGGCTAAATTTCAGTTACAGGTTAGTGGAGAGATACTTTTTTTTCATTCTCTCCCCCTTAGGAGTGCATAGACTCCAGGTTAAAAAAAAAAATCCCTGTCCCAGAGACATTTGGGAGCCAATAATGGTTTTTAAATTAAAAAAAAAGTGGCCTGGGCAGATCTGCAAAGTCAAATAAATAAGTATTTATTAAGGGCTTGCTATGTGTCAGATATTGTACTTAGCACAGAGAATACAGATATAAGCAGAAAGAAGGACAGCTTCTGCCCTCAAAGAGCTTATATTCTGCTGTGGGAAGACTACACATAAAAGGAAGATGAGGGGGTTGTGGAGGCATCAACACAATGACATGCTGCAGAAAATGGCGGAGAAAGTCTAGTGAATCCAGAGAGGCTTCCTAACCTGTGAACTACAAAGATTTTTTTTTTTGGCAACTGTGTGGAGAATAAATTAGAGAAAGGAGTGTCTGGACAGAAAAAGGGTAATTAGAATTGTATTACATAATCCCATAAGTGATGAGGATCTAAACTAGGTTGGTGGTTGTGTGATTTATGTGAGAAGGGGAAAGAGAAATTCAGAAAAGTTTTGCAAATTTACAAATTTACAAAACTTGGAAACTGGAAATGGGAGGTCAAGAGGAACGAGTCAAGGATGACTGAGGTTACAAATCTGGGTGACATGATGATGTTGTCCTCAACAGATATAGAATAGTTTGGAGGAGGGGAGGTCATGGGGCTGGGGAAAATGATGAGTTACATTTTAGACATGTTGGATGTGAATTGCCAGCAGTACATCCTATTGAAAATGGCTAGCAGACAATTATAAATGGTACAGCACTGGCATTCGGGAGACAGAATAGTACTAGATATATAGTTATGGGAATAATCTGCATAAAGATGATTAAACCCATGAAGCAAATTCAATTTAGCAAACATTATTAAGCATCTACTATGTGCAAGGCACTGTCCTAAGTACTGGAGATACAAATATATTACTCCTTCTGGGTTATAGCTTCAACTCACACATGTAGGTTGGATCCTCAGATGGCAGCTGCCCCCAGACTCCATGTCTCCTCACTCTCATCAATGTATTTGCCTTTAATAGTCAGCTGAAAGACAGTATACTCATTGAAATGACATCAGAAGAAGAAGAATAACAAAGCATTCCCCCCAAAACCTGGGCCACATTCTCCCGCAATTACATATGAATTGGTTGGAAGAAGAGTGGATATACACCAATAAAGAGGCATATATTTATGAAACAGGTATGGTTAAGGCAACTCACACTTCTAGCTCTTAATGTTTACAATCTCTTCCTAACTTATTCTTGTTGTCAAATGGCTACTCCTAGGCACAGCTTCTCTGTTCAGCAGGTCATTCAAATGGGTTCCTTGGGCCTGTTCCTTTCCTCAGCTCAGATCCTATATAGTCAGGACTGGCTATGTTCTCTAATCTCAGACTTCTTAAACTCCTCAAATAAGTCTCTGACCTGGACTCTCTTCCTACTTCCTTCCAAGTTATGATGACTTCCACTAGCCAGGTAGCTGTGATATAGGTTAGATCAGCAAGAGGGGTAGGGAGAAAAAAGAGACACCTCCCCAGAGATATGTGCATCTTGAGATTTGAGGAAATATTCCTTAACAAGAACTGGGTTCTTCTTTCACTTTGGTCTTTCTTCTCTTCTTCCAGGTGTCACACTCTTTGTCACTTACTTCAACTGCCTGGCTAAAAGAGCCTACTAATTCCATCAAGCTTGGTTGATAAACTGTTGTTCATCCCTCATTTTCAAAGGCTGACCAATGACATCAAGGGATGATGTCTTGACTAGCTCATGATTTGGATTTAAGTGAGGCAGAGCTGCACAAAATTATCAGCCTCGCTCCTTTTCAGAGTCATCAGAGTCCAGTGGCAAGACAGAAGTCCAGATGCCTGGTTTTGGCCCAGAATGCAGTGGTTGACCTCGGTGTCTTCAATGTCTGATCAATCTCTAGGTGCTCCACAGAGCCTGCTTCAGTCACCTTCATGGTTCTTGGAATAAAGAATTTTGTCAGCCCATTTCTCCTGGGGAAGTCTTCACATGCTTGATGTAGACATCTTCCTATCAAGGGGGTCGAAAAACTACTTTACACTTTAAGATATCATCTAGGTTATCAGCCTCCTTACATTTTGTGATTTCATCAATAGAACCTCAAGGAAGTTAACTGATTAGGAGTCTCCTCCCCCACCCCTAATGTTACCCCATTACACAAAGATAAAAATAAATGAGTCTCTACTCTCAAGGAACATATATCCTACTGGAGAAATATACCATGCAAACAAATCAGTCTAGTACAAGGAAAATTAAAAGTGAAAGGAGCAGTAAGAGGACACAGGAAGGCTTCTTGGAAAAGGTGGCCATAAAGAAAAAACAGGTTTCTATGGGGAAAAATTGACAGAATCCATTCCAATCATGGGAAATGATACACAAATATACAATGGCAGTAAATAGACTATCGAGCTGAAAGAATAAGGAGTACAGTTTTCCTGGAATGAAGATGAATAACAAGAAGCATCTGGAAAAGCAGTTATGAGTAAAATTTGAGGAGGGTCTTAAATGCCATATAAAGAGTTTGTATTTTATCCTAAAGGCAACATGGAACTATTTTCCAATCCAATAAGCATTTACTAAGTGCCTACTATGTGCCAGGCACTGTGCTAAGCTCTGAGATACAATGAATAAAACTACCTACCCGCACTGAGTTTATAATCTAAAGGGGAAGATAAAAACACAAAAGGAGACAGGAAAGAGGAAAGGCTGGGGAGGAGAGCCAGGTACACCAGGAGGTATCTTGTTCCCCAGAGTTGAAACCAGGCAGAGCAGCAGATGCAAAGTGGAAGGAACTGAGAGTCCAGTTTCTGCCTTTTACAAAGGAAGGCATTGGGAGAAGTTTAGTACTAGACCTTCCAGCCAGAGGAAGGAGGTGGCTGAGGGAGGTGATACCAAACAAAGCTTGCTTTAGCACAGTGGATAGAGCACCAGCCCTGAAGTCAGGAGGACCTGAGTTCAAATTGGGCCTCAGACCAAACACTTGAGACGTACTAGCTGTGTGACCCTGGGCAAGTCACTTAACCCCAATTGCCAAAAAAAAAAAGCTTGAATTAGCAGCATGGGGCTAAGCTTAGGAGTGCTGAGCTTATCCTGGAAGGGGAAGCTTGTTCCCTGGAGTTGAAACCAGGCAGAGCAGCAGATACAAAGTGGAGGGAGAAAGATTTTAGGGGAAGGGAGAAATGTTAATACTACCTAAAGCTTTGTGCTACTACACTTTGAAAAAATTTAGATTGAAAAATAATTAAATTTCTTCTGCAATTTAAACAGAGTAAAGTTACATATATAAAATTCCCCCCCCACACCTTCATATAAGTAGGGCAAAAACTAGCTCTGTGTCCCTGGGCAAGTCATTTAATCTCTATTTGCCTCAGTTTCCTTATCTGTAAGATGGAAAAAATAATAGCATCTACCTCCTATGGTTTTCGTGAGGATCATATGAGATAATTCTAAAAATGCTTAGCACAGTTGAAAGTGGTACACTCAGGAGTTTTCATCTGGAGATGAATACTGGCCCCTGAGGTTATCAATTTTGGTTTCTTTTAAAATACAATGTAGTAGATAATACTTAGAAAACAGCTTAAAAAGTTGTTATTGTATAATATTAATGCTGTCTATATCATTAAGTTGCTGTACCAAATTTTAAATATGTTACACTAAAGGTTATGGGAGACCAGGAGGTCATGGGAAAGGGCAAATAGCCAGGACTGGGGAAAATGAGTACATATCATATACGAAAATTAGTGAAGCAATACTTTTTCCTTTAGGTAAATGAACTGAAATCAAAAGGGCACAGGCACTGGAGATACTATCCACAGACCATGAAAACAACAAACCAGCAGGATATCAATAAGAATTGAAACATCTGAGCATAAAAAAGGCTGGTTACAATATCAGCAAAAGGCACCAGCAATCAGACATTGCAAATAAATGGAGGGCCTAATTAATAGGAGATGGACAACAGCAGTTCAATCCTCAGACCAAGGCAACTTGCTGTCCTTATTCAGCGTTTTCCTCTCACTCTCGTTAAATCCAGTTCTGAGTGAACCAGGACTCGGATTTGCAAACTGGCTGCTAGCACATTATGGGATTAGGCTATAGAAACTGTTCTCCAGCAAAGACATTTGCCTAATGCTATGGCTCTGTGTATGTGACAGCAATCAACACATTCTGAAGGTAGAAATAGAGAAGGTATATCGTGTTTACTGGCACATTCAGTCAACCAATAAAGATTTATTAAGTGCCTACTGGTATGTTAGGCACAGGGCTAAGTGCTAGAGATACAAAAAGAGGCAAAGGATGGTCCTTACTCTCAGGAAGCTCACAGTCTAATGAGGGAGTTTATATGTAAATAACTAATTCAAAAAAAAAAGATATATCCAGGATAAAGAAGGAAGGCATTAGCATTGAGGGAAATCAGGGCTATCTTCATGCCTACAATGAGGTAGACAAAGAAGCAGCAAAAATCACTCTTTCTCTTAGGGAATATACATATTAAGGTTATGAGAAGGTAAGGAGCTTGGAAAGGAGACAGAGAGAGTAAGGAGAGTGTTGTCACTGGAAAACAGAGCTGAAAGAATCCAATAAGAAGTAATGAAAACGTTTTCAAAAATTCAATTCAATTCAACAAGTGTTTTATTCTTTAAGTGTGCACTATATGACAGACACTAAGAATACAAAGACAAAAATGAAACAATTCTTGTCCATAAAAAGCTTACATTCTATTGGAAGAGGGAAAGAAGGAGGATAAGATACATGTATACAGATAAGTTTATACAAAATACTTAAGTATACACAGAGTAATACAGGGATTATTGAGCAAAATATATAAGTATAAAAAGAATGATACAGGAATGTGAAGGACATTAATAATCAAGGTGATCAGGAGCAATAAAGAGCCAAAGGAGCCACTAGGAGGGAGGAGGGAGCTCACATAGGGACTACGCATGGGCAGAATAGAAAAAGCATGATGGTTGCTGAATTCTCACTGAGGGAGACTGAAGCATGCCCAACATTGACCTTTCAAGAGCATTCAGAAGACAGGATATCTTCCAAGTGACTTTGTCTGCAAGATGGTGAAAGGCCCCTAAGTAAGGCTATCAAAAGAAACCACCATGCCCACTCCTAGTGATTCATATGGGGTTCAATTATACTACCAAAAGGAGCACAGAAAACATTACAAGAGAATTTGGCAAACTTAGCAAGAAACTGAATACCTTAGCAGCACCAGGAGCTTTTTTTTCATCTGCATTGCCAGATGAAGGTAGTAGAATCTTCTAAATGGAATAGCAGATTTGGGATATAAACAACTACATAGAAAGATAATGTTTAATGTCACCCTGTGGCTTTTACTTTGTCAGGGAAAAAAAGAATTTAATAGTTATGGGATGTGTGTATAAATATTGAGGAATGACTACTTATAGAAATAAAAGACATCAGTTAAATTTCTTTTTGTGAGGGAGAGGAGAGAGAAGAATAATTTTTATTTATCAACATGAAAATCTGCTTCAAATTTGAAGTCAGTGAGAGAAGTAACATGATAGAATAGAAGGCTAGTTAGACATTTTCAGCCACGTACGTTATTTTATTAATGGAAACTCAGTGGTGAAGACTCAAGAGATAGAAAATGTGGCATAGGCTGTTCAGTCTCCTAAATAGTGCCTTTTAATCTGAATTTCCCTTATCATTTATAACAATGGCAAATACAATATCTCTGCTATCTTTTCTCAAAAAGCTCTTAAGATTTAAATAAAGCAGCAATAAGTATTCCTCTTTAAATAAAATTATGGTGTCTGGAAGCAAAATTGGAGTTTCTGGAAAAAAAAAAACTTAAGTAATAAGAATGGTACGTTCTTAGCCAGCAATGGAGCACAGCTAATAAGAGCCAATTAAAATACGCATTCCTAGAAAATTGTAAATCTGAATAAAATGACTTTAAATTTCATGAGGGGAAGGAAGAAAGCTGCCCTAAACTAAATTAGTTGCTTCAGAAATTAGCAGATAAAGCAGAGACAAAAGAGTACCTGTAGAAAGGACCAGGAATTCACAATAGACAACAGTAAAGATGGGGGAGGAGGCTATATAATAAATAGTCTTTGACATCTATGCAGAATTGCAAGAGATAGGAAAAAAAATCCCCAGTAGATGTTATCAAATTAAATGAAATATTCAAAAGAAAATTTTGAAATTAAAAATGACTAAATGAAAACTTTGTTCAGAAATAGCAAAAATGCTGAGTAGCAAAAACTTTTTTATATAGCTTTGAGTACAGAAGACCATTTGGCAAAGGTTGAAGGAAGAGTACGTAGTGAGATATTAGTCATCAATTATATATGATTTTTTTTCAAGAAATTCAGCACTGAATGGGCAGAAAGAAATAGGATGGCAGTTGGATGAAATAAGTGGTTCAAAGTATGTTTTAATTTACGTTTCTGTGATTACTTAAAAACTGATCCTTTGCTTATTTAAAAAAATCATGATTTGACTGAATTAATAAAAATAAAAGCCAAACTTTTTCATCTTTATTGTTTTCATGATGCCTAATAACCATTTTATTCATTTTTAAACTTTCATTTCATTTAGCCACTAAAGTGATTTTCCTATAGTACAGGTCTGATCATGTCACCCCCAACTCTCACCCATACTCAATAAATTCCAGTGGCTTCCTATTGCCTCCAAGATCAAATTCAGAATTCCCTTTTTGGAATTTGAAGCCCTTCATAACCTAGTTTCCTCCTACCTGTCCTGTCTTCTTACACCTTACTCTCAGATATGTAATCTTCAATCCAGTGACACTAACTGTTCATGAATAAGATTCTCCGTCTCTCACCTCTGGGTATTTTCTCTTGCTGTCCCCAATTCTTGGAGCTTTCTCCCTCCTCTGCTCAGACTACTGATCACTTTGACTTCCTTTAAGTCCTAAATAAAACCTCATCTTCTACAGGAAGCTCTCCCCAACCCCTCTTAATTCCAGTGTCTTCCCCCTGTTGATTTTTTCCCCTATTTATCGTAATTATAGCTTGCCTTGTATATATTTATTTGCATATTGTGTCCTTCATTGAATTATAATCTCCTTGAAGGTAGGGACTGTCTTTTGCCTCTTTTTATATTCTCCAGAACTTAACACAGTACATAAAGAGAATGTTTAATAAGTCTTTGTTAATTGATTGATTGATTGATCTGGTTCTTTGATGTGATATAGAGACAGTCATGAGGAGTTGAACATCCAGTTTCATAATAATGCGTACCACAAGTTCCTAGAGGACAGTAAACCAAATGTCAAGGCTGTCATTTAATGATTTCATTTTCATAAACAGAGGTAGGAAGGACACTCTAGGATCACCATTCAATTCAACAAAAACTACTTAAGAACCTGTCATGTACACGAATTTGTCCTAGGTACTAAGGATACTAAGACAAAAGTAAATAGTTCCATCCTTAGGAAACATACCTATTAGGAGATTAGGTGGAGACTATCTAACACATGCACAAATATTAATAAATACTGAATAAGAAGTAACTTGAGAAGGGAGAAAGTGCTAACAACTGGAAAGATGGGGGAAAGCTTCAGAAAGCATGTGGTAATTGGGTTGAACCTTGGAGGTAGATTCTTAAAGGCAGACATAAATAGAAAGGACAATCTAGGCATTGAGGACAACTTGTATGAATGCAAAGATACAGAAGTGGGGTAGGGTGGGGAGGGGTGATGATTAAATTCAGAGAACAGAGAGCTGCCAGGGGCATTTACCTTGCTTGACTAAAATATAAAAGGCATAAAGGGGAATATCACAAAATAAAGGTGGAAAGGCAGTTTTTGGACAGGTAATAGAATTCCTTAAGTGTTAGACTGAGAAATTTCTCTTTCATTCTAGGGACAAGAGGAAGTCACTAAAGGTTTTTGAGCTGGGGGGGGCATGCTCTCTATTTCTTCAGTCTCTCCCGTCTCCTGCACCTTACTTAGTAAGATTCTATTGGCTGTTATGTGGGAAAATAGACTAGAGTTGATAGAGGCAATAATGAGAGAAAGAAATTGGAAAGCTATTGCAATAGTAGGAGCAGCTAGGTGATTCAGTGGATAGAGCACTTGGCCTGGAGTCAGGAAGACCTGAATTCAAATCCAGCCTCAGACATTTACTGGCTATGTGACTCTGGGCAAGTCATTTCATCTCTGTTTGCTTCAATCAACTGGAGAAGGAGATGGTAAACCATTGGCATGTTATGGTGCCAGGGGACATGAAGAGTTGGACATGACTGAACAACAACAACAAGTTTCAAGTACAGAGAAAAAGGAATTTGAAACTGAACTACAGTTCTTCCCCTGTGAACTGAGAAAGAAATGGATATGAGAAAGACATGAGAGCTGTTGGGCATATAAAATAGGCAGGAAATGACAATTAATTAGATAGATGGAAGGAGGGAAAAGGAAAAATTAACAATGATTCTACTGTTACAAACCTGGGTGATTAGTAAAATAGCAGTGCCCTAAACAAAAATAGGCAACTTTGGAGGCAGAATGCTTGGTGTAGGAGGAGTGAGGGAGGTTGGCGAGAGTTCTGTTTGGAACTTGTGAAGTTTGAGATGCCAATGAGACACTAATGTGGAGAGGTAGTTGGAGATTTGGGCTAGAATTCAGGAGAGAGATGAGGATTTGCTATATCCAGAATAACTGAATAATAACTTCCAGCCAATGGGAATGGATAAGATCATTAAGGAAGACAGAGGAGAGTAAAAAGAGGACCCAGGATAGAGAAATTTTGTGAGTATATATACTTAAAGGATGGGACATAGAAAATGATCCAGCAAAGAAAACAGAAGGAAAACTAGAGAAACCAGGAAAGAACAGTCACTGAAGTCAAGCAAGAGGAGAAAATATGAAGTAGAACATGATGGTCAACATTGCCAAAAATCATTGAGATGACAAAAAAAAAAGTCCAGAGAAGAAGCTATTGGATTTAGAAATTAAGGGATCATTAGTAGCTTTACTAACATATGAGATATTTAGTTTCTTCTTTGCTCTCTATAAGGTAATCTCCTTCCACATATTCACATAATCCTCCCTACTTTTCAACTTACTAAGGGGAATAAGAATGTCAAGTTTATGCTGTGTACTTTAATTTCAAGTCAGACTCATTTTTACGATGAGTAGAAACAATTATGAAATTTTATTAAGGATCTTATTTGACAACAGTTTCAAAGCCTCTTTCTTCTTATTGTTGGTAGATTTGGAAAGATTTTCATCTCACAAACAGAAAATATGAGCATGACCCAGAATAACAGTTTTCATAATTTTATATTGTATTGTGTATACATTATTCAAATATGAGATCCATATCAACTTCAAAATGAATTTGCACTTGAAGTCCTTTAGAAAATTGATACAGAAAGATACTGATCAAAAACCAAAGGTTTCTTTAAGAAATGAAATGTCAAAAAAAAAACCCCACCAATATCATTAAACATTTTATTTATGCAAATGTAACATAATCCTGTCGTGTTGCGGTAAGATCTTCACTATGTGGTATAATGTTCAAAAGTAAAATCGCATTCAAATTTTCAACTTTTCCAATGCTAAATATCTCAAAAATCTTTTATCACTTCTAACTGGTAACTACATTCATCATTGCATGAAGTTACAATTGCAAAATAGCTAAATTCAGAAAGAAAAAATGAAACTGGAAAAAGTATTTCAACATTAGTGCCACAAATTCAGCACTATAATAATTTGCACATATACATATTTTTTCATGTGTATATGACAAAGACAGAAAGAGAGAGAGAGAGAGAGAGAGAGAGAGAGAGAGAGAGAGAGAGAGACAGACAGACAGACCTTAAGTAATGCAAAATATAGACCAATCTCAAGTGGCATATTAATCTTTGTCTCATTGACTTTTTCACAATTTAATCAACTACTTCAAGCAAATACATAAAATTAAAATCATTGCTGGAGTCACATTTAGTGGAATGATGATAATGATCAGCTTTTCCCATTAAGTTCCAGGGGTTCAACGAATATATTAGCTTGCTGTCATAACCACCAAGGATCAGCATGAAGCATTACCAACCAAAATGAAGTTGCTTTCCAATCCTACCCAGGCTTGTTCCTAATTGGCCCCCTTAGGCCACTGCCAACAGAACTGGCATTCTGAGTCCAATGAATAATGAAGGGCTTCTGTATCTCATTCTAGTGAATAGGGCCCCAGTCAAGCCCTTGCCAAGCTAAATGGAGTTGCTCTTGTTATTGTTTAATATTTATTGGACTCCCACACACCAAAGACTAGTATACAGATAATACTATTGTGAAATTAACTTTGAAATTTTATCAGTCAAAATTGGTATGTTTTGTTAACGATTATAGAATATTCTAAAACTATGCTAGGGTATACAAAAATATTATTTTAAAGTGGTTCAAAACTTTATATCAAACATTTTATCTTGTGAGAGAATAATTATGAAGTGGGGGTGCTTAATCTTTAGACTCCAATAAAAATAAATTAGCTTATGTGTGTCACAAAATGATACTCAGTACATAGGATGGGTTTTAAAATGGAATCAGTTTATTTCTAAAAGTTGGTGCAAGATGAAAAGATATAATGATTATCTGTTCATTAATACACACATGCAAATACACATAGACACACACACACACACACACACACACACATCTGCCTATGCTACTTACTACCAGTATAACTTTGGGCAAATCATATGACTTTTCTGGGTTTTAGTTTCCTTATATTTGACTATGTGTTCTCTAAGGTACCTTCATGTTTGAAATTCTGTGGAACAAGTGAACTCTGAAAACAAGGTTTTGTATTGAAAATATAGGATGAGAAGTATGGTGCAGGAAGATTGAAAAGGTAGGGGATAGATGGGAAGGGGGCTAGGTTATAAAGGGCTTTGGATGTCAAACAAAGGACTTTGTATTTGATCCTGGACATGATAGGGAGGCACTGGAGTTCATTAAATATGGGCGTGATATGGTCAGACTGGTGCTTTAGGTAAATCATTTTGCCAAGTGAAAGGAGAATAGATAGGAGTGTGAAGGCTAATAGCAAGCATGTGATGAGGGCCTGCACCAGAAGAGAGAACAGGGCATATTTGAGAGATGCTGCAAAGGTGAAATTGACAGGCTTTGCAATAGATTGAATACGGGTCATGAGAGATGGTGAGGAGTAGAAGATGGCACCTATATTGTGAGTCTAGTGGACTGGAAGGATAGTGGTACTTTCAAAAATAATAAAGAAATCTGGAAGGAGAGAGAGATTAGAGACAAAAAATGATAAGCTCAATTTGGGGCATGTTGAGTTTAAGACGTTTACTGAACAGCCCCATCAAGATTTCTGAAAAGCTACTGGAGATTTGAGCCTGGGGTCAGCAAAGAAGTTAAAAATGACTACAAAGATTTGAAAATCATCAGCATAGGGATGATGGTGACACAAATAGTGAAAGTAGGAACAGGAACGGATTTAGTGGGGAAGGTAATAAGTTGTACATACTGACTTAGCTAGCTAAGTATGTAAGTTTAAGTAAGCGTACTAGTCCGGTTAGCAGTTGGTAATGTGTTACTGGAGGTAAAAACAGAGGTAAAAGCTGGATAATGTGGATTTGGGAGTCTTGCGAATAGAAATAATATTTGAATCTACTAGCACTCATGAGATTTCCAAAAGGGTCCTGAAGTGCTTCCATGCTTAAAATTAGGAATATGGGACAAATGATCCATGAGAAGGAGTTGTCACAGAGGAAGAAGAAGAGCTAGGAGAGAATAATATCCTCAAAATCAAGAAAGGAGAGAGTATCTAGAAGAGGGGGTAGTTAACAGGGTCAAACCTTGCAGAGAAGTCAAGAATACTGAGGAGAGGGAATATAGTTAGATTTAGTAATTAAGTGATCCTTGACAACTTTGGTGAGAGTAGTTCCAGTTGAGTGGCAGCATCCAAAGCCAGATTGAAAGGGGTTATGAAGTACACATTTGTATGATGTGAGAGGGCAGAGAGAGGGGGCAAGAGTATAGGCACAAATAGAGAAGTCATAAAGGCATAGACCTGGCCTGAGGAAAACAAGGTCTGGTACAAAGGCAGAAAACCCAGATAGAAAGAATAGAGTTTAACACAGAGGTTAAAAGGATAACTTGGAAGCTGTGAAACTTGCTGAAAGTCCGTGGTCTTCAGCATTTACAGAATAAAATGTAATCTAGTTTTAATATCAGCAGAGAAATTTTCTTCCAATAGACCAGAGTAGAAAATGCAAGTATTTTGTACATTTTACAGACAAGAAAAGTTAGGCTAAGAGTACTGAATAATTTGCTTAGTATGCTATTATGGAAAAAATACTGCCTCTGGGTAGAAATTTTGCCTCTGTGTAACTTTGGCCAAACCTTCTGAATCTCCCCTTCCTCAATAGTAAAATAAAGGAGTTGGATAGATGGCTGTTGAGGTCCTTTTCCAGTTCTTGACCTATGATCCTAAGACCCAATGATCCACACGCCTAAGTAAATATCAGAAAGAGCAATAAAATCCAGGCTTCCCTGGCTATGGGATAAATGTTCTTTCCACTATATCATGTTGGCTCTGGAAGCCATCAAAAGGAATTTTAGCACCTATGTGAAACTCAGTTGAACTGTGTGGGTAGTCAGCTAGAAAAATCCACTATCCTGTGGATTTTTGCCTAATACCACTCCCTCATTCTTTTCATCCATCCAGTTCTGCCCTTCTCTTCCACTGTAACCCTGTGCAACCCCTATTCTATCAGTATCAAATTTGCCTTTGCCATGGACTTCTTCTTATGCTGTTCTTTCTGTCTTCTTCTACTCTTGGTGGTCTGTGATTCATCTTTACTCTATGAGGAATAATTCAAGAAATCCACTTTTCTGTCAGGCATGAACGCAATGTCTTTATTTAATCTTTCTAGAGGCCCCAGTGATATGAATTCATTATAAACTTCAAAATTCTTAACGAAAGTCACGTGCAAATGAGCTGATAGGCCCACAGAGCCCCATAGCCGTTATTAACTCAACCATTTCTATTCCTTTAAAGAGGTCTTCTCAGTGCATTTGTTCTACCTAGATATTGTTTCATTCTTTGTACTTGTATCCCTGGCACCTAGCACAGTGCTACAGAGCAGGTACTTTAAAAACACTTGCTAATTGATTTATTGACCTTAAGGGCAGTTCTCAGAGCAGTATATTTTTATTTTCAACATTTCATCTGAAGTACTCTATTCCTTCACAAAGTGATTTTATGAATTTTCCTTAAACAAATATTCTTTCAGCAACCAAACTTCATATTTTAAAGGTAGAATAATTTATACATGGATGAATTTAACCTCCCTCAAGTTTTGGCTACTTCTTTTTTTTCCTGAACTAAAGACAGAAAGGTTTGAATCCTGGCATCAACACCACCAGTCACCATATCTGCCACTGTGTCTCCAGAGTCCATTAATTGTCAGATTTTAAATGAACGTGGAGGATTTCTCTGTTTAGGCTAATAGCATTGGGACCAAAATCAGAGGTTTCTTGTTCCAATCATACCTGGCCCAAGACACTTGGGCAGATTTGTGGAACTTATGTAAATGTCTGTGGCATTTATCCCTACTTTCTTAATGAAAAAACATTCCTGGTTAGGCAAAAGGCCTTAAATTAGTTGGAATTTTCTTTGACAATCTAAACATTTTCTACGGCCTCAATTTTGGTACTTAATATTTATTTAGGACTGCAATCTACTGTGGTAAGAAGGATAACATTGACTTTCTGCAGGATGAGAGTAAATTTGAATGTCACACTGGTGACATTTGAAAGTAAGAATAAATTAACCTTGCAAAGTCCACAAGATCATGTTCTGTTGATCCTCACAAAATAGCATCATCCTTTGGATCCAATTGACCCCAGTTCTCTAAACATAATTTTCAACAAGGAAGATTCTTTGGATATCAGATTCAGGCATTTGCTAATAAAAATTATTGTACTCTCAGAGATGATTTATATAATGATGACTATAAGCCATAAACATACACTTAATCATCAAAAAATATTAAATTATTCTCATTATACTATATTTTTATGATGGAAAAATAAAAGGATATATATATACACACACAAACGTACATATGTATGTATATATATATACACAAATGTACATGTGTATGTATACAAGTATATATATATATGCATATTTATATGTGTGTATATATGTAAATATAGATGTAATATAGATGTCAACTACAAGAGTGAGGGAAAGGATTCATCAACCAATGAAAAAACATCAATTAAGCACTTACTGTGAAAAAGACTTTGTTGGGGATACAAAGAAAAACAAAAATAATTGCCGCTGCCCTCAAAGATCTCATATTCTAATGGGGGAAACAAATGTAAAGAACTAGGTGCATACCATATAAATACAAGATGGTAATTCCAGAGGAAAAGAACTAGTAGCTGGAAAGACTCTATGAGGTACATACTATTATTATCCCCACTTATTGGAAAAGATGCAATACTAAAGCTAAATTAAAAGCTAGAAAAGAACATAGAGGTCATCAGTCTAACTCTTCATTTTATTGGTGAGGAAACTAATATAAAGAAAGGTTAAATGACTTGCCTAGAGTCACACTAATAATGTAGCTAATATAATAATAATAATACAGCTAATATAATAATAACACACAGCTAATAAGTTCTGAGGTAGCATTTGTATCCTTTCTCTCCTAGTGCCCTAACCACTATACAAACTTTCATCTCAAGGGTTAACTGTCCAAAGAATAAAGCATAGTAAATATAATTGAATCTTATTTTGTGATTCAGAACCTTGTAGTGCCTCAGGGTCTTGTACATATTATACTTTGTAACCTTATTGCATTCTATAAATGTCAGATAGTATCATATCATAGACACATATATCCTTCTGCTTAAGTCTTAACCTGATGCTCATAATGATACAGAGGTGATTCTGGATGAAAGATATTTCCAGCAGAGTGCAAGTTCTGACAGACCCTACCAAGCTTGAAAGTCTTCAGATATAGTCCTAGTAATGAGCCATATGCCTGTCATTCAATTACCAATCTATCTACATTTAGAAAGGCTATAACTCATGATGATCATCTGCTGCAGCGTAGAAGGGTTGCAATCTTTATTTAAGGAAGAATATGCACACCAATGAAAGCATAGCTTCTTAGAGTTTTAAAGTAAGCCCATCACCTCTGCAATTTAGAACCTTAGAGACTTGCCTACATCACTGAGAGGTTAAGTTATTTGTCTAGGGTTGTACATGTCAGAAGTGGGATTTGAACTTCCTGACTTCAAGACCAACACTACAGTACATTGCCTTTCATGTGTTGGGGGATAGGGGTGAGTAGAATGAGGGAGAAGAGAGAAATCCTCTTCCTGCCTTACTGCACTGTAAAAGACCCATTAATGACCCACAATAGCCTCACAAGCTGAGTCATAATCAATATTAGGAACTACACTTATTATTATTTCAGATGTATATTTATAGCTGTAGACTACGGAGGACATTGGACTGAATCTCTACCAGTTGTAGGATATTTATAAAGGGGTTTTTTGTTTGTTTGCTTGTTTTTCCTTAAAGAAGGATGCTGCCATATTTCAAGGTTTTTGGAACTAGATTGAGTCCCATCATTTACTCAAAACCACCATTCACAAGTATAGGGGTGGTAGCCTGGGAAAGAACTGAGGAGCAAGGGATTAGAAGTCAGGTTTAGGACAAATAACAGGGATGGTGGTTGCCAGGGAGAAGGAGAGGAAGAATGACAACAGATTGTGATCAATTAAGAGAATTTCAGAGGTCATGAATTCAAACGCTCTGCATTTGTGGGTGATGGGAGGATCAAGGGAATGACCATCTCTGAGTGTAGTGGAAAGAGGCATAGGAATAGGTCATGGGAAACTGGTGAATTGAGGAGCTGACAGGGTAAGGTGCTTGAACCAAACACTGAATTCATTGAGAAAGAAAGGGACTATTCTTGAGGTTGGTAGACACCACTTACCAGAATTCTGAATGGGTGGTAGATATGGATTGAGTGAACTTAAAAGAAGAAATGGTTACTGAGTGAAGATGGCAAATGGGGGACCAAGAAGTATTTCACCTCCACCATCTTCAACAGTGAGCGGAGGGGAAGGGATGATGAAAAACACAATCAGTGATGGAAAGGCTGGCCACGGATGTTATGTCATCATGAAGAAATCAGGTCTCGGTGAGAACCAGAAGATGGAAAGAATAGGAAAGGAAAATATTAAGATGAAAACAAGTTTATTACCTATGGAGTAGATATTCCAGAGAGTACAGTGAAAGGGTTGGGTACCTTTGGGACACTGTTGGGGGAGATGGAGTTTTGTGGGTGAGGAACGGCAAGTTAGCCAGTGCAGCTAATTGCAGAATATGTGGAATAGATTTAAGAAACACTGGAAAAGAAACACTGGGGATGCATTGTGATGGAGCCTTAATGCCAGACAGAAGAATTTATATTGAATAAAGGGGAGAGTTGACATGATCAGAGCTGTGCTTTAGGAAAATCCCCTCAACAGATGAATGAAATTGGAGTGAGGAGAGATATGAGGCAGGAAGACCAATTAGAATGCCATCCAGTCAAGCCCTCTTATTTTCAGATGAGGAAATGGAGGCCCAGGGAGGTAAAGTGATTTTTCTAAGATTTCAAAATTAGAAATTATCAGAGTTGGATTTGAACCCAGTCCTCTTATATCATAGCTGATTCTTTGTCTACCATATCATCATTTAAAATATAATAACAATGAAAATAAAAAGTCTTTATTATTATTATCTCTATGACCTAAATTTCTTTGTTGGGGGAACTCCTTCTAGTAAAAATAAAAACTGTCTGAACCTGTAGTTCAGAATTATTTATGGGACTTGCCCAGGTCACACAAAATATGTCACTGGCACTACGTACTAGATGGCAAAGCTTCTCAAGAAACATTTTCCTATTATCATTATTCTTTGGCATAGAAATAAGTTATATGACTATATTTGGCACCAAATGAAGTAGTATAACACTTGCACAGGGTCACAGAAATATAGGTGAAAGGAACCTCAAAGGACATCTATCTCAAATCCCTCATCTTATAATCAGGTAACTGAGGTCCAAGAAGGCCCAACATGGACAGAACCCTTAAATGATTTGTCCAAGGTCACACAAATAGTGAGAAGCAGGGGCAGCATTTAAGCCTGAGTTCTTCGACTTCAAAGTCAAAGAGCCAGAGCCAGGGTTCTTTCCACCATACCACACTATCTTGTTTCTTGGAAGGATGTTCCACTTTGAATGATGTGCATAACATCCATAGATACAATGATCCCACTAAGGTCATCATTAGTTAGCCCTCAGCTGTGAGTTGATAATTGATTCCTAGACATTCTTAATTTCATTTAAAAACTCCTGAAATTTATTCAAACTCACATGTTCTCATTATTTAATATAAAGCTAGTATGTGATTTTTTTATTGTACCTAAGAATTTTAATGAATATTCCTATTAATAGATATGTTTACACCTCATAATTTTAAAAGTGTAGAAAATCTCTACTCTTGCATTTAGCACTACAGAATCTAAACTCTTTAGTTCCTTAAATATGAAATGTATTTTCTAAAACCTTTCGGGGAACTTTAGTTAGCCAGGCAGAGAATGATTATTGTTGTTTAGAACCTGGAAATATTCAGTTTTACCTAATATTTATTTAATCCACTCTCTTGGAGAGCCTGAAATTGGGCTATGAACTGTGCCATATGTGTAATAAATTAGCCATCTCATGCGTGGATTACATCTCTATTAGCATTCTTAATTCATTGCCATATGCCCCATTGGTAATCATTTCAATATATACTCAAGTTTGATCTGAGCTGTCAATCAAAAGGACAAAAAGGTTTCCAAAATTAAAAATTAGACCCCAATTAATCTTCAGTATAACATCAACAAGGTTCATATTTCTTTTATTGAGCCAAGGAATTTGGGGAGGTGACATCATGTCTGAGAAAATGTCACACCAGGAAGGAAAGATTCTCTGGCCAATTGGAGCAGCACTTTGAGTGAGGAAAGGTGTCAAGAAAGTACAGTTGTCCAAACATGGACAGAGCCCTTAATTTCTCTTCCAAGGAACACTGTTTCTGAGATAAATTGTCCAGACGCTCGCTGTACCATGCAATGTAATGAAATCATCCTGTTTGGGATATGTCTACCTTGGTAGATTAAAGAAATAGCTGTTAGGCTGCACTCCACCACCCTCCCCTTCTTCCCACCCAGTGTATCCTACGTCACTCAGAACAGAGGAGGAAAAAGAAGGCAACTTTAGCCTCTAGGAAAGTGAAAATCAAATGCAGCAAATGGCCATTGTTATTGAAAGAAAACACAAACCGGTTCTCAATCTACCCCAGTTCAAGAGCACCAAGCACGAAGACAGGTTTCTTTTCATGTTAATTACTGCTATGATCAGACTGAAGAGATAACAGCTGGTTAAATTCAGTCAGCCAAAGAAGCCAGGCTTCTCACATACTTGTAAAAGACTACTCTGCAGTGTAAACTATTTTGCTAGAAAATTTGTCAGTGTTTTGTCTGTTTTTTTAAAAAATAGTAAAATTATCAACTGTATAAGGCAGATCAAACACCTTGTTAAAGAAATTGTTTAATGCTCACTTTGTTGCTAAAATAGGCATAAAATAAATACAAGGGTTAATGTGAGAAACCTCCTTCTTGGAAATTGCTATCTTTTGTGGGAATACTGCCAACAAGCACTATTTCCCAATCATCAAACCCATCGAATTTATAAAGGAAAATTATGAGTAAATAGTGAATATTTATATAATTAACAGGAGTATGGTTTGTTCATATATTAGAGATATTTACTATATGTTCACTTTTTCAACTTTCATACTTTAATACCTTTTCATACCATTTCTATCTTGCGTTACACTTTTCTCTGTACTTACTGTGTCTTTCCTAGTAGAGATTCAGTGAGGGCAGGGATTATCTTCTTTTCCTACTTTCGTATCCCCATCACATACCATAGTAAGCACCAAATAAACATTCAGTGAATGTTATAGTATATTGTTGTGATTTTTTTTCAATTATACAAAATGAAGCTATAATTGAGTTAAAACATTTTTACATAATGTTATAACAAAATGGCCACTCGGGAAAAAAAACCATCAATAACTACCTGATCACGTGCTTAGTTTCTCATCTTCCTAAAGTCTTAATGACCTCCACAAAGTCCTCCTCCAATACCTCATTATGACAGGGAGGTGACTCTGGCTTCTCAAGAAATATAACAGAGGACCCCAACATCCGGCAGGTCCTTCTTTCCTGGCAAGGTTTTAAGTACAATCCAAATGATGGATTGAACCTATTGCTTAAGAACTAGCCCACCTAAAGGTGAAGAGGCTCATCATTAGTAGGCAGGCCACGGGATAATATATTTCTTGGCCATAACAACTCATAATTATTTTAATGACCTTCAGTCCCATGTGCCCCAACTTTTCTTCTTTTGTACTGATGGTTATTAAGGGACTGGAAAGGAGACAGAGCCTGCTAAGAATTACAGTATTTAGACCATCTATAAATGTTAACTTAATTGTGGGTATTCTAGATTTGATATCTTTGTCAAATGGCCAATGAATCAAGATAACTAGGGGCACAATTAAACCACAACAATATTGATATTCTCATAATAAATGAAACCAGAATTTTTTTAAAAAAAGTTACTGGTAAGTGGAAAGAGGTGTCTTCTTAAACTCTTTCTTAAGAAAGCAAAAAATAAAAAATGCTGGCAAAAATGGTTTCATTGTGAACCCAGAATAATTCATCATGAGATATATATTCATCTGATCCCATGGTGCTAATGATGAACAGAAGCAAAGTAAATAGAGACTGATAGAGGAATCACATGAAAGGTCCATCAAATATAGCCAACATATCCTTTGATATTTAACAATAAATCAAACATAGTGTATTGGATGGTACAGAAAAAAAAATATGTATCAGAAAATGGGATTCAGGCTTAAAAAACTCAAGAAGCCAAAGGTTTACAGACTACTCAGAAGATTCATGCCTTTACATCATGAAATTTCTTCATGGCAAATGTTAAGTAATATCACTCACAAAAATAAAGTTGATTTTATCTTGACAGGAAATAACTCGTTACTGATGTAGGAGTCATATCATAATCATCTGTGTGAAGTCAGACAATTGACTAGTTAAAGGTCAAAATCGGCATCAAATTAGAAAATAGTATGAAGATAAAAAGAAAAATCACAGAATCTCACAATTGTATGAGACCCCAGAGGTCATCTAGTTCAACCCCTACTTGAACTTCTATGACTCATTTTCCTTGTCCCTTTCCTCTGCTATCATTACTCTGCTCTCTCCCTCCCATTCTTTCTGCATAGCACTGAAAACAATTGTTAACAAGTTCAACCTGACCTTTTCAAAAAAGGGTCAATGCTAAAAAAAAAGGGAAATAGAAAGAGCAAAGCTATTGATTTGAATTATCATCACTTCCTGCAAACTCTTAACTGATGTAAAGAACTGCCACAACAAAGAAGTCCAAAAAGCTCAGTAATCACCTTTCTGAGCATACACTTGATCTACTTGACAAGAAAGAAAGGACATGGTGGCCAAAGGCAGCTTTGGTTTAACATATAAACACATTTCTGAGACATTACCAAAGAGGATAGAAATACTGTCTATTGTATCATAAAACAGAAAAAAATGCTGTGGAAATTAAAACAAGTCTCTAGAATTGTTAGCATGAGACCTACCTGAGTCATATCATTCTGAAAGCATTCATAGATAAGTCTGAAAGGTTAGACAAAGACACACATTTGTCAATATTTCTAAAGTAATCAATTTTCACTATTCGTGATGGAAGAAGTCTTTCCTAGGAACTAGGAAGTTCATCTACCAATTAAAAGATGAAGTTGGAAAGAGTATCTGGACTACACCATGGAAACCCATGCTAAATTTAACCAAATATTGACATCATCAAAGGATTGTTTTAAAAAATAACTCAGGGAAGGAAAGATATTAAAAAATGGGAAAAATACGAAAAATATTATTGCCTAAAAAGGAGATATAAAAAACAGCAGTAATTAATAGCCCATAAGTCTACTCCCCCATTCCTATAGTATCTTTATGCAAGGACTTTTTACTTCATTATTCAATTGAATTCTCTCCAAAGTTACCAATAATTTTAATGCCTAATTGGTCAAGTTTTCTTCAGTTCTCATACTACTTGAATACTCTGCTGCATTTAATACTGTTACCCACCCCTCCTCCAGGATGCTGTCATTTCTCTGGTCTTTCATGACACCTCCTGGTTTTCCTCCTACCTGTCTCATGACTCCCTCTCAGCCTCTTTTGGTGGCTCATCTACCAAAGCAATTTTCTGTAAGCAATGATCTGACCATCTTTCCTTACTCAATAAATTCCAGTGACTCTCTATTGCTTATAAGATCAAACATGGTTACCTTTTAAAATCCTTCACAACTTGACCCCAGATTACACTTACATTCTCTTTGAATATCAATCACTACCTTAAAAACTCTGAGATCAACCAAACTGCTGTCTTTTTTCTCTTTTTCTTTTTTTTCTTTCCTTTTTTTTTTTTTACACATAGCATTCAATCTCTGGCTCTGTGTTTTTGCATCATCTCTATCCCCAGGCCTGAATACACTGTCTCCTAACCTCCATCTCATGGAATAACTCTTTTTCTTCAAGAAATCTTTGAATCAGCTCTTTCTTCTTTAAGCCCAACTGATAGTCCCCTTCTCCCTAATTACCTTGTATTTACTGGTATTTATTTTGTTTATAGGCATTCTGTACATATCTATGTACTTATTTACACATTAGAATATAAGTTCCTTGGGAGTTCCTTTTATTTTTTAACTCTAGCACCTAGCACAGTGCCTGCTAAGTAGTATATGCTTGCCAATCTATTAATTATAAGTTTCCTTGATGAAAATTATGACAAGAATAAGCATTCTTTTACAAATGGTGGTCAATAGCAGAACACATCTTCACAGTCTCAATCTCGACTGAAAAATGCAGAAAATACAAGATCCATCTGTGCTTATTGTTTGTTGATTACAATAAAGCATTTTTTAATTTAGTGACCAAACTGATAGCTGTCAAGACTCTCAACCCATAGTTTCTCATACATATAATATGTTAAGATAATAATTCACATTTGTATAGTCCTTAGAAGCTGGAAAACACTTTACATATATTTTTACCTTTGATCCTCGCAGCAGCCCTGTGAAGTTATTATCATCCTCATTTTTACAGATGAGGAAACTGAGGCTTGCCTAGGACCCCACAGCTAGTATTTGAGGGTGGATTTGAATTCAAGTCTTATAGGTGGCACAGTGGATGGCATGCCAGGCCTAGAGTCAGTAAAACTCATCGTAATGAGTTCAAATCTGGCCTCAGACACTCACTAGCTGTGTGACCCTGGGCAACTCACTTAATCCTGTTTTCCTCAGTTTCCTCCCCTGCAAAATGTGTTGGAGAAAGAAAAGGTGAACCACTCCAGTATCTTTGCCAAGAAACCCCAAATGGGGTCACGAAGAGTCAGATATGACTGAACAACAATATTACAAGTGCATAACTTTATCTACTATAAGACTTAGTTTGCTAGGATCATACTAAATTCCTTGGTAAATCCAATCACAAAGATAACTCTGTTCAAAGACTCTATAATTGGTCATGTCAAGCATGCCATAAAAGAGAAAGATTAGTACCCACCAAAAGTGTTTTGTCACTGTCCTTCAAGATGTCCAGCATAAATCCAAGCAGAAGAATTGATAAATGCCTATAGATGCTATTCATTAATGCCATCGCGTTTTTTTTTAATCCGGTCGCAGAACACAACCAAGCAGCTTCAGTGACATCCATGACCACTCAAATAAAGTTCAGTCTAATTATATAGATACGATTCTTGCTGCCTGTGTGATCTTTAATAAATCACTTAGCTTCTTGGTCCTCAGTGTCCTCATCTTCAAAATGAGAAGGTTGAACTCTCTGAATTCCCTTCAAGTTCTAGAAGAACAAAATGCATTTTTTTAAAAAGTCAGTTCCCCAGAATGTGGTTGGATGGCTAGGGCATTGAATTAGTAAGGAGCAGTATAGCTTAGTAGATAGAGTCCTAGACTTGGAGTCAGGAAGACCTGGATACGAATGGTTTCCTAGCCATGTGATCAATAATTCACTGTTATAAAAATCAATTTACCATTTTAACACAAATGGTCTCTTGGTAATCTGGTATCAATTTGGTAAATATTTAATATGAGCAGAACACTTCCTGTACTGAGAAAAATCTAAAGTTTAGAGAAATGCCCAGGCCCAGACTTGAACTCAGGTCTTTCTGAGTCTAAGCCCAGCACTTTCTCTACAATTCCACCTAGCTAGTTCCTAGTTAGTTCCATGGAGGAAATTAAGTGGCACAATGGATACTGAGTTCAAATCCAGCCTCAGATACTTACTAGTTGTGTGACCCTGGGCAAGTCATTTAACTTGTTTGCCTCAGTTTCCTCAACTAGAAAATGAGAAAAATAACAGCACCTACCTCACAAGTTATTGAGAGATGAAGAGAGATTAACAATAAGAATTTATATAATGCCTAGCACATAGTAGGTGCCATATAAATGCTTTTATTCCCTTCCCTTACAATCTACCCAGAAGATGTACACATATCCTGCCTCACACACTTAGTAGTTGTTTGGCCAAGGGCAAGTTATTTAACCTTACTTGACCTCAGTTTCCTTGTCTCTAAAATGAACAGTTTGTACTTCATAGCTTCTAAGTTCCCTTTTAGGTCTACATCTATTTACCTACTGCTAAATGCTTTACAAATCACACATCTCAACTACTGTGCACTATTCCCTACAATTAGGATTATAAAATGTTGGAGCTGGAAGAGACTATAGAAGTCAACTAGTCCAGTTCCCTTGTATTACACATGAGGAAACTGTGCTAGTTAAAAAGCTTGAGAAACATACTTTCTGAGTAATTTAATCATTTTATTAATAATGCCAGCATATTTATTAATAAAAGGATGGTCCTTTGGCCAGCTCTCTCTTAGACAAAAGACAATCATGACTGCAGGGGCTCACAGTTTATATGCCCATTGAAAAAGGGGTGTTCCCAAGAGTAGCAATCAACTATGATTGCTTAACAATTAATAGGAGAATTAATATTACAATGAGGGGCTGACCCTATTCAAATGAACTTTGATTCTGTCATTTACTTCTGAGTTCCCCCTAACCTTGGGCAATATATTCAAATAATTTATCCCCACCCAAACCTGAATAGAGCACAAGGGCTTCACCCCCAGGTGGGGTCTGAACAAGAAAGAAAGTTAATCTAATCTCATTATCAGTAATGGCCTTCAAGAGACTGAACTTTTGAAATCAGGGCTTTAGAAAAAAAGGGGAACTCTGGACCTCCCCAAATCATTGGTTATTAATAATCATTTCTCTCAAAATCTAAGGTTCTGAAGTAAAAATTACCCTGCCCTGCTAATATCAGAGAATTTATTTTTATCTGAACAGTTGTTGTGCCATCCAGATTTGAATTAAATATGTGCGTCTGAGAACTCCTCTAAAAAGTGTTCTTAAAAAAACATTTCAAGCAAAACTAATATCTGAGTACTACAAAAACAATATCTCAATAAGGCAACTTGTTTTAGTTATATCCTGGGTAGTTATACAAACTATATATTCATATATTTTTTTTTATATATATATATATGTATAT
Organism: Phascolarctos cinereus; assembly: GCF_003287225.1. Lineage (NCBI taxonomy): Eukaryota > Metazoa > Chordata > Mammalia > Diprotodontia > Phascolarctidae > Phascolarctos > Phascolarctos cinereus. The sequence continues at coordinate 160,374,431 of NW_027556180.1, forward strand.
ATGTGTAAGGCTAATCCATCAAACCTCCCTCTTAGCATTTGCGATACCTATGATGAGGTAAAAACAATTCTCCTCTCCATATGTTCATTCCTGATTTTGATTTGACCACCTGTATTGTGAGAGTGAGTCCAAAAGCTGGCAGAAGGAGTGGGTAGGAGTCAGCATAAGAAAACATGCAAGTGTGGCTGAATTTTGCCGAGGAAGGGATGTGATCCAAGGATCACATAATATGATATGTGTATACACTCCTGGGGATAGAAAATGGCTATATATTCTGACTTTTACTGTTTTTTAAGCCAAATCATAGATGTGATGAGTCCAGCTCATAAAAATTCAAGAGGATTTTTTTTAAGCCAATGAAGTGCCTGACCATTGCAGACAGCTGTGCTAGAGCTACTTGGAATGGTAATTTGACACCCCAATATTATGCAATGAGTTCTGGAGATGATTGTACAAGTAATTTTAATTCTTTTCCCATTAACAGAAGTCTGAGTTTGGCATGATAATACTATACATTGAATGACTGTCACCAAATTCTCCAGTGCTAAATACAAGAAGTAAATGTGGGAACTCTGCAATTTTATGGGCCTGATTCACAGGGATGGTCCAAGGCAAAATTACGGGCAAAGAAAAACATGGATTCAATGCTCTTTCCCTTCTCGGTGTCCTAACCCATAGAAAACCAATGTTCTCTCTGCTTTCTACCTATTAAAATCTCTTTGGAAATAATCTTTATATATTCAGTCATAACAAAGCCTGCTGCATTCCCTACCATGTGGGTAGGGATAAACTGCTTTGATTAGTTACTTACATCTTTAAAACTGTCAAGAGTAAATGTGCTTTCTCCTGTTTGTTTTTGGTCTCTCCTATCTTCCGGATCCAGAGGAAGAAGATTTCAGTTCAACCACAGCACCGAACATGGTTGAACAGTTCAGCAATAAATTAAACTGATGAGAGAAGGACTTTCTTTCCCATGTTCCCATCTTTTTTATCCTCATTTTAAGAAATGGGCCTGGAGGCATCTTGCTCTGCTCTGCATTGTTTGTCCTCCTCAGTTTCAGGTGTCAAAGGTGATCCTCATTGGACCCAGGAGGTTAAGCCTTGGCAACCTTGGAGCCAGGATGCAGGCAGGTTAGCGCAGCTAGTCAGGCAGGCATTGGAACCCTGAGAAGCCACTGTGCCTGGGACTCATGCCAAGATGGATTTTGCACTTGAAACCGACACTGTGCTCTATAGGAACCAAGCTAAGCTATGAATCCAATCCCCTTCCCCCTCCCCAGAGACTGAGATGGTGCAGAGTTGGGGAGAGGTTAATTAAACCTCGTATGTTGGGAATAAGTTTGTAAGTTTGTGATTATACCTTCTGAAGTAAAAATTACTTTGTCAAAGCTAATGTAATTATCAGGGGTTAAATGGTACTGGGATAAAAGGGAGCACACCTCCCTACACTTGGGGAAACACCATAAATGGTGGCTGAATCCATCTCTGGATAGTCTAGACAAATATCTCCAATCCTCTTGAATGTGGGAGAAGAAGCATATCAATGCATTGTTGATGGAGTTGTGAATTAATCAGAGATGGGGTACCTGTGGCCTCAAGATCAAGTGTAGCCATCTAGGTCCTCAAGTGCATGCCTGTGACTGAATCCAAATTTCACAGAACAAATCCCAAAAGGATCCCCTCCCACACTCCTTCCTTGATAAACTTTCCTTTTACTTTTGTGACACTGAATTTTTATGACAATTGAATAGTTTTCCTAGTTTTCAAAGAAACCTGCAGAATGAGTGAAGTCATCACTTCTAGACAGCGAGAGACACAGTAAGCAGTGACACATATATTTTAGAGATTTATCTGAGACACTGAGAAGTTAAATGGTTTAAATACTGCACACCCCTAGCATGCACCAAGATTTGAACCTAGGTCTTCCTGATTCCAAGACCAGCTGCCTTGCCTTATGCCCTGAGGTCATTTATTTAATCATAAGGAAACATACACACATATACACATGAATTACATGTGTATATGTACCTATCAACTCAAATTCACTTATTCTTTCATTAATCCAAAGCATATTTAACATCTGCTACATTCAAAATACTATTCTAGGTGTTGGAATATAAAGAGAAATGTCATACTAATCTTTTTCTCAAGATTCTGTTATCCAGTAGGAGGTAAAGACAGATAATTTTTATAAGACGATTTGAGGAGAGGTTTAGCAAAAAGCTATAGGAAAATTTGAGGTGGAGAGAAATACCTTTCCTCGAGAGGAGTTTGGTGGGAAATCAAAGTCAAGCGAGACTTCATAAAATAAGCAACATCTCAGTTGGACTTAAAGGAAGAGAGGGGCTTCACTAGACAAGTCTGAGGAGGGAGGGACCTATTTGAGCATTGGGGATAGTTTGAGCAAAGGTGCAGAAGGGAGAGAAATCAAAACAAGAAAAGTAGACAGAGTAGTCCCCTGTGTCTGGAACAGTAAGTATGAAAGAAATATATTGAATCCAGACTGGAGGATCCTGAATTTTAGCCACTGAAGTTGATTGACAGGATCAAAGTATTCCATCAGAAAGATTCTTCAGACAGCATTGCAAAGTGATCAATTAGAAAGGGGATATACTGGACAAAGGAAGTTAGGATGTTATTATAGGAATCATGTCTCATTGAGAAATAAGAACCATAGCAAAGGGAATTGCAGTAGACATTGAGAGGAAGGGCAGATGTGAGCATATTGGGGAAATAAAATCTGCAGGATCTGGCAATTTGACTAAATGAAGAGGGTGTAAGGAAAGAAACAGAAGACTAAGTGAGAAGATAGTAAGTGTGATCAACAAACATAGAGAAATTAGTGAGAGGAGTAAATGTTAGACTTGTCAAGTTCCAGGTGCTAGTAAGATATTCAGGTGGAAGTATCCAACAGGCAGTTGGAAACATAGGACTGAAATTCTGGGAGAGTTTAGAGGTGGAGATAAGATTTGGGAGTCATCTGGATAGAAGTGATGATTGAAGTCATGGGAGCAAATGAGATCACCAAGACAAAGAGCGTAAGGAGAAAAGAGAAAAGAGCCTATGATAGAATATTTGATAACACATTTCATGGTAGGTCAAAGACGAGAAGTAAACAAAAGACTGAAGAAGGAGTTGTCACAGAGCTAGGAAAACTATTCAATTGTCATAAAAATTCAGTGTCACAAAAGTAAAAGGAAAGTTTATCAAGGAAGGAGTGTGGGAGGAGATCCTTTTGGGATTTGTTCTGTGAAGTTTGGATTCAGTCAAAGGGATGCACTTGAGGACCTAGATGGCTACACTTGACCTTGAGGCCACAGGTTCCCCATCTCTGATTAATTCACAACTCCATCAACAATGAAGTGATGTACTTCCCCTCCCACACACCGTACTTCTTGATAAACTTGATTTGTTCTGTGAATTTGGATTCAGTCCAAAAGTTGCACTTGAGGACCTAGAGGACCACATGTGGCCTCAAGGCCACAGTTTCCCCACCCCTGATAGGTGTGGTGAAAAGCAATTTCAATTTCTACATCTTGTCCTCTTCCTATAAATATGTTCAGATGTCCTACATCATACTTTCACGGTGTTTATTTTTGAGAGTGACCCATACTGCTGTCTTCACTTCCTCTTTCATCCCTTATAGTCTGACTTCCACCACCTTCACTCTGCTGATATTGCTCCATAATTTTCCCACTGGCTTCTTAATTATCAAATTCAATGGCCTTTTTCTAGTCCTCATCCTCCCTGACCCCTTTGAAACATTTGGCATCATGACCCAACTATTTATTACTGAAATTGTCTTATCTCCTTTTCATATGAGCCTTGTTTATAGCATAGCAAATAGAAGGCTGAATTGCTCTCTCCCCTAAATCAGGGACCACAGAATAGCTCTATGTAGAAGTTACATATTTTTACCTCCAGCTTCTGAGTGCATATCAAATTGAAATTGTTGAGAGTTGATTCTCCAAAATCAAGGCATGGGAACAGCTAGAATTTGATACTGTTCTGGAAGAAGCACATAACAGAAGCAGATAGGTGTGTATTCATGTGACTTGAGAAAGTAATATCAACCGTAGGAGCTTCCCCATGAGTGATTTCAAATCTGAAAATTTGGGGATCAAGCCTTCTAGAAAGAAAAGAGAATTCCCTGATTTTTTTGTGCAACACAGATAAGGAAAAGCATCAACATGTAGCTCCTGAGCAGCATCCTATTTGGAGAGTGAATTACCCAGAAAGAGCCCCAATGAGTGTTCATTCAATAGTGCTAATAGTTGGTTTGGCTTTGATCGGGGCGAAGGGGGAGGCACAGAAAAGAGGGAACAATTCAAACCACAGGCTGGTACTACAAGTCTGGGAAAGGCCTTTAGATTCAGTCCCATCCCATTCCCATGTTCCCCCCAGAATGGGAACTGACAAAGAGGTAGCCCTACAGAGAGAGCTGACCCCAAGGTCATTTCTGTCTTGGGCTCGTGGTCCTCATCTGAAATTTCCCAGGAAAATTTTCAAATATGTCAAAATGCAATGAATCAAGAGCTGACACTAGAGACAGGAAAAACTGAATTCAAGTCTTAACTCTGATACTTACTGGCTATGTGATTGAAAGGAAGTCACTTTACTTCTCAGTGCCCCAAGAAATTCTCCAAGAATATAGATTCCAGTAGTCAAAGTATTTGAACAAATGGTTCTCAAAAGATTTGTGATTATTAGCACTTGTGTGAAATAATGTACCAAATAAATAATAACAGATATGAAAATAAAGCCACATCTCAAGTTTTACTTCACACCCAGCCAATTGTCAAAGAAACCCCCCCCCAAAATGGAAACAGTGTCAGTAAGTTGAAGAGGTTGTAAAAAAGAAGACACATTTGGTGCATATGTAAAGGATGGGACTACATCACCTTGTAAAAGTTGGAACATTACATGTCATACTTTTTGGCATATTGCTAAGTTTTCTGATGTGTTTTCCCCCTATTTTTATTCTCTGTTATGAAGGATAGCTCTGGGAAGAGAATGGGGAGAGATATATTTAGTAATGTAGATAAGAGAGAGAGAGAGAGAGAGAGAGAGAGAGAGAGAGAGAGAGAGAGAGAGAGAGAGTAAGGTTTTTTGTTTTTGCTTTTGTTTTTGTTTTTTGTTTTTTGTTTCTCAAAATAAACGGTCAAATATCTACACACGTGCATTGGTTGTAGGAATTTCCTTTCTGGGAGTTCTCCATTACAATGAGATCACAAGTCCAGACCAGAAATAGAAATAGTGAAAAATGCTTATGGAATAGACAATTCTAGGGTTTCTCCAAATGTGAGTAAAGGAAGGGTTTGGGTTCATTAGCTCCTATACAAACAAGCAAGAGCATGCAAATAGAGAAAGTAAAGCCTTTGTTTTGCTTTACAGAAAGTTCAGGCACAAAGGACCAACCCATAAACAGACATGGAAACATATAAAACACTCAGTTAGCCTCTCAGCTCTTACACACACACACACATACACACACACACACACACACACACACAGAGAAGGAAATTGAACTTGGTATAACTACTGAGACAACCCTTTAACATTGTGGTAAATCTCCATTTGTAGTACCATGCTGTACTTTAGATTTCCCTCTGAAAGTTAAACATACTTTGGAAGTTGTTGAACAAGCAATTCCTTTCCTATATGTTTGTATGTAGCAAGGAGCTGAAAGGATCTTAGAATTACCTTGTCATCTACTCCAACTCCCATTGGGGAGGGGGTTTGGGAACTGATGTCCAAGTTCTCTGAGCAACTACATGGACACATACACACAGACATATACATACATATAGATATAGATATATTGTTCTGATCTGTAATCCCAGGTTTCTGCATTTTCATCTGACTGCTGGACTCCTGATAACATTAAAAACTCAACCTGCCTAAACTAAGCTTGATATCTTTCCCTCAAAACCAGCTTCTTTTCCTGATTGCTTTATTTTTATTAATGGCATCATATTTCTCAAAATCATTCAGTCTTATAACCCCAGATTACTCTTTCATACCAACTTTGTTCTTCACCACCCCCTCCAATGAGTTGTCAATTATTATTAATTCTCCCTTTCCAGCAACCACTCTAAATCAGAATTGGGTTTGGAGTGAGAGAAACTGGGTTCAGATCCTATCACTGTCCTTCACAGCCCATATATCAGAGAGAACATTATTTAATTTCTTTTTGTAACACCTTTCTTTTCTGCAAAGGAAAAAAAATTATTAAATAGCCTGAAAGTTGTTATTCTATGATCCTTTGAGAAACACTGACACAGTTACAAAGAATTTCAGAGATCATCTAGTTCAACACTACCCCTTCTCTCCATTTTATACATAAGTGGACTGAGGACTTGGGAGGTTAGGTGACTTTCTCAAGATGACACAGCCTATTGACTGCAAAGCTAGAACTAGAACCTGGATTCCTTGTTTCCTCGTTAAGTACTACCTCAACCATACCAGGCTATGTCATCACTAAATCACACACACACACGCATGCATATGCACACGCACATGTACAAATTTGAAAAGGATGTTAAACATATCTTATTCCAGCCGATGCCTGAGAATAAATCCCCTCTACATTATCGTTGACCACTGATCATCTTGACTCTATTTGAAGGCTTGAGTTTATGATGAAGTAACTCCTTCCCAAGGCAGCTCATTCTAATTTCAGATAGCACAAAGTATTAGGCAGCTTTTTTCCAACCTAACGTTTTTACTTGGGTGATTCCAGTAGTTTGCTAACACAATTCTGATTACAGTTCCCCATTGTCTATGAAAGTAAGATACAGCATTACAGTATTTTAAAGCTGTAAAGGACCTTAGAGGCAAATGAGGCCATACACAAACAAGAAATCTCTTCACACTGTACCTAATGAGTGATGATTCATCCTTCACATGGAGGCTTCTTCTAAGGAAGAATCCTCTCTTGAGACATCCCATTCTTCTTTTGGAATTGTCGAATTGTTAGGCTTTGCCATACATTGAGCCAAGACCAATCTCTCTATAGCCACTCACAGCCTCTAGTTCTATGCTCAACAGCCAATCAGAACAGGTCTGATATCTCTCCCACACGATAGTCATCAAGGGAGGGGGCCAGGGAATAAATATTTATATAGTGTCTACTACTGCCAGACATTGTGCTAATGGTAAGCACTTTACAAATATCATATCATTTGGTCCTTACAACAACCTTGCAAGGTAGGTGCTGTTACCATCCCCCTTTTACAGTTAGGGAAACTGAGGCAAACAGAGGTTAACTGATTTGCCCAGGGTCATTCAGCTAGTATCTAGGCTGGATTTGAACTCATATCTTCCTGACTCCAGGTCGAGCACTCTAGCTACTGTATCACCTAGCTGCCTCAAAACACTTGAAGACAATTATCATGCCCACCACCCCAACCCCAAGTGTTATCTTCTGCAAGTTAAATTTTCCCAGTTTCTTTAAATTGATCCTGTTTTGGCACGATATCAAACTGGTTGCCCTCCTCTGATCATATGTTTTAAAATTTTATTTTTAATTTATGGAATAAAATAAGCATTTCCATAACATAGTCTAATAAAAAAGATGATTGTACATGAAACTGCAAATCTATTATGTACAACTTGCTCTTCCTTTTAAATATATAATAAAGTTATCACATACATGTCTTTTTTTCCTTTTCTTCCCTCCCCTTCCTGCACTAGACATGGCTACCATTAGACAAACACACACGTGTTTGTATGTATATATAATATATATTAATTTATATGTATATATGTATGTGTGTGTGTAAAATTATTACACACATACTTCCATTTATCATTTCCTTCTTTGGATGCAGATAGCATCAGATGGTTTTGATAATTACTGCCTTATAATATAGTGTTGCTAAGCCTCCTTCCTTTATATTTTTATTAGTTCTTTTTATATTCTTGACTTTTGTTTCTCCAAATGAATTTTGTTATTGATTTTTTCTAATTCAGTAAAATAATTTTTGGTAGTTTAATTGGGATGGCATTGAATATATAAATTAGTTTAGGTAAAATTGTCTTTTTTATTATACTGGCCCTGTCTACCTATGCACAATTAATATTCTTCTAATTATTTAAATCTTATTTTATCAGTATAAAAAGGGTTTTTTTAATAATTTTGTTTACATAGTTTCTGGGTTTGTTTTGGTAGCCTATTCCAAAGTATTTTATATTATATAAATGGGGTATCTTTTATTATTGCTTCTTGCACAGTTTTGTTTGTGGTATATAAGAATACTGATGATTTATGTTAATTCACTTTATATCCTGCTACTTTGCTAAATTATTAATTGTTTCAACTAACTTTTTAGTGGGGTTTTCCAAGTATATCATCATATCATCTGCAAAAAGAACTTATTAAAACCCTTCCTAAAATATGCTAACATATATAAATATAATATACCATATGTGACCTAAACAGGGCAGAATATAATAAGACTATTACTTTCTCTTATTTTATTCTTCACCACTCAATGTACCCTAACCATTACCTTTTTTGACATCCATATCACACTGTTGATTCTTAATTAATTTAGTTATAAGACTCTAAATCTCCATATCTTTTTTTCCAAATAAAATGTTCTCTACTTTATGCCTTTCCATCTAGTCATATTCTTCACCTTGTAAAAACTAATAGTTTAAACCTGAGGTAAAGATTTTTATGCTGATGCTATTACATAGAATTCATTTTTTTTTCCAGGATGACATCAAGCCAAGCTACATAGCGCCATAGAAATTCAAGGTCCTCCATGCCTTACCCTCAGCCCTCTTTCCCAGTCTTATTTTCTACTACATCCCAACATGTAGCCTATGTTCTCACAAAATGAAAGTTCTTCACATATTCTATATTTTTTCTACCAGATATCCTTCTCTCTCTTCCATCTGTTGAAATCTTGCCCATTAAGTCCCAATTCAAATATCAAAATTTTCTTCATGAAGCTATCTTTGATCTTCTAGCCTACTTGTACCTCTTCTGCCTTTGAAATCCCATAGCACTTTTGTTTTGCTTTTTTTTTAATGACACATATCATATTCTGCCTTGTATTATACCAATTTGCCTTCTCTTATCCTCTTTTCTCCCACTGGATTAAGATTTTTTTTTGTCTCCCCCCCACTGTCATTTTTGCCTCCCACCCACCAATCCTTGGAGAACTAGATAAAATGCATCCAGTGACTATCTGACTATCCAAGTTATTGACTGAACAACCTTTAAAACAATAAACCTTTCTTTACCTATTTATTCATTCAACAAATACTTAGAAAATGTCCTCTATGTGCAGGGCAAAGAGGTAGGAATTCTGAGAGATACAAAGATAAGGACAGATTCTTGATCCTTTAAAAGATTCAGATGAAGTAACGGAGAATAAGAAACATACCCAAATGACAAGGCAGAATATATAAATTTAGAATAAAGCTACAAAGTATCCTTAGTAGTAGGAAGTGTGATATATTAGAACAAATACTAAGTCAGAAGACCAGGAATCTAGCCCTGACTCCATCAAAGGCATACTAGCTAAAATAGCTTGATGAAATCATATAACACATTTGAGTTTCAATTTCCTTTTCTGTGAATGAAGATAATGATAACTGTATAACTTCTATTATCAAGCTGTTAGGAGCATCAAACAAAATAACATATATTAATACAATTTGCAAATGGGAAGGGTCAAAAATTAAAACAATATAAGCTATTATTATTTTGATTTTCAGAGGAGAGAGCAGCAACATGCTTATTTTATTCAAAGACAAAAGACCCTTTATACTGCGTCCTTGCATTTGTATACATTAGGAACATGGGTCTTTAATAGGAGGCTGGAAACAATTTGCGTAACTATTAGGCTTCTTTTTTAAAACCGTCTAAAATTATCTTGGCCCTAGGACAGTTTAATTTAAAAAATAATAATAATTTCCAGGCAAAAGAAATGAAGATTGATTGAAATAAGGAGAAGGAGGAGGAGGAGGAGGAGGAGGAAGAAGAAGAAGAAGAAGAAGAAGAAGAAGAAGAAGAAGAAGAAGAAGGAGGAGGAGGAGGAGGAGGAGGAGGGAGGAGGAGGAGGAGGAGAGGAGGAGGAGGAGGAGGAGGAAGAGGAGGAGGAGGAGGAAGAGGAGGAGGAGGAGGAGGAGGAAGAGGAGAGGAGGAGGAGGAGTGGAAAAGAAAGGAGGGTAAAAGAAAGAAGAAAAAGAGAGAAGGAAAGAAAGAGAGGAGGAGGAGGGAGAGGAAGAAAGAAAAAGACAATTGATAATATGAGACAGAGAAAGAGAGTAAGACAGAAAGTCCCTTTGCCAGATGCACTGAAACAGAACTGTCAAATACAGCAAAAATCTTGTAAAATGTTCCTCTGCTGTAGGCCATAGAATAGAGCTGTAATAAACTCTGACCCATAAAAAGTCAAGTAAACATTATAACCTGTTTTTACTAGCCCTTTAAGCACTGGGAGCAATTGATCTAAACCAGCTTGACTCTTTTCAGTTTCCAAGTCTCCACGAGAATCCAGGCTCCGACATGGGTGTTCAAATGCCTCTGGCACTAAAGGCCAAAAATAGGAACTAGATAGAAAATAGCAGCTATTTAGTTATTTGCCTGGGGCAGATGTTTGATATTTCCAAAAGCGAAACTCCTAAGGAAATGTTACTTTGCAATACCTACTGTCACTGAAACGGTTGCTATACACACGGTTTGCAACTAGAAGATGTTTTCCTGAACTCCTCCACTGTGTGTGTGTGTGTGTGTGTGTGTGTGTGTAAAAGTTTGTAATATAGCAAGACTAGTCAGAACCATGCCTCAGGACACTTTGATTATAACTACTTCCCTAAGGCAAAAAAGCTTTACTGTATGAAATATATGTGTGGAAAAACTCAAGCAAGATTTTTACAGGTGTCAACACTGACACACACTCCATTACATTTTTGTAGAGTATCAGATAAGCCAGGCATGAAAATGTCCACATCCCCATATGCCTAGAACCAAAAAGAAATCAGGGTGGGCCTAAGGGAAATTAGGCATTATGCCCAAAAGAAAGTTGATACTCTCTACCCCCTTTTTATTTTTCTGGTCTCTTTTTTGATTGGCATTATGGGAAATTGGTTCCCATGAGCTTGCCTCACATGAAAGGGATGTAGCTAGGGTGTGTCAGGGGCAGGGCTAACAGCTGTGAAATCGGGAAATTGGCAAATTGAGGGAAAGGCTGAGGTTGGGTCTACACCCTTGGTAGCAGAAGTATTCTTGCGCCATTTTAAACATACCCCTAAATGGGTTGGTTAAATGGAAATGGATTGATTGGATAGGAGTTAGCCTACATAGTGACACAGTTGACAGACACTCAGAGGGATTGGCAGCTTCAACACAGCAATGTGAAGAAAGACCACAGTTGATTGTCTTGAACAATAACTAAGGTCAGAACAAATAGTGATGGCTTGGACATTGAGTCTGTTTGTGGTGGGCAAAACTTGAGTTCATTTAACAAAAGCAACTGATGTTATTGTCTTAGTAAATGAGGAGAAAAAAAAGAAAAGGATGACTGAGAAACAAAGGGCATTGAAAAGGGGCAAGGAAGAGATGCTAATTGGGATGGTGAAAAGACTATTTTAAGCATTTTGCAAACTATTTGAAAAGCATAACTTAGACATCAAAGTTCTGTTTCCAATCAGTAATCAATCAACAGCTATTTATTGTGTCTACTAGATGTAGTAGGCATTGGAGATGCAAAGACAAAAAATAATAATCCAACAGTTCCTGCCCTCAAGGAGCTTATATTCTATCAGGGGAGATAGTATGTAAAAATCTTAGGTATACACAAAACATGTATGAGATAAAATGAAAGGTAATTTTGGGGTGGGGTTAGACAGTAGCAGCTGGAGGTCCTCAAGAAGGAGGTGGAAGTTGGCATAGAGGTTATAATGTCAGACCTGGACTCAAGAAGAGTTGAGTTAGAATCTTGCCCCAAAACCTTATTAACTGTGTGATACTAGGCAAGTCAATTAACCTCTCCCAGATCAGTTTCCCCATTTGATAAATGGGGATAACAATAACACTTATGGCAGCTGTGAGAATCAAATGAGAAGCTGTAAGTGAAGCCCTTGGCAAACTTTAAAGTATTACATAAATTGTAGCTATAATTATTATTGTTGTTAAATATTAAACATTATTATTATAGCTGTCCTTTGAAGGAACTAGGGATTGTAAGAAGCATAGGTAAAGAGGGAGTACATCTCTGACATTCAGGACAGCCTATGCAAAGTCATGGAGACATAAGATGAAATAGCATGTGTAAGGAACAAGAAAACCAATTTGGTCAGGTGATGGGGGGCATAGCATGTATAATTAGCCAAAAAGGGGGGTTTGGACCCAGGTTGTAAAGGGCTTTAAAGTTTTAAATGACAAACACAAGTTTATATTTGATTCTAGACAGAATAGGCAGCCACTGGACTTTACTGAGAAGGGATTTGACATGGTCATACTCATATGTGTACATGTATAAATTTGACTATATGTATATATGCATATATGGCATATATACACATATGTGTACATCTTGATATCTTCCTAAATAAAGATATATGTTCTACACACAAGAAAGAAAAGAAATATTTTCCATTAAAATTCTACTCTGATGCCTCATTATGACTTTTTGAAAAGTGTGGCAGTGGAACACAGGTCTTGATAAATTGGAGCCTTAGAATATGGGTTTTGTGGAAGATTGTATGTATTTCATCAGAGGCCTGCTCTAGCTAGGTACAGAGAGACTTGTCACCGGAATATCAGCTAACAAAGGTATGTCTCTTCCCCACCTTCACCCTATCCATAGCAATGCACAAAATACCAATGACAGAGGAAAAGAAAAGTTGTGATCTGTGCTGGTAAAGAATATACCCATGAACTTGCATGCACTTTCATGCATACACATGAACATGAACACACACATACACACACTTTCCACTTTAAATCCAAGAGGATGCCACAAACTTTGCCCAATCAAATGAGAGAATAAGACCTCACTCTATCTCCTTCCTGTCTGCTCAAAACCATTTCCCTAATGCTGCCCCAAACACAAGTGGAGGTAAAAATATTGCCTTGCATCTGGATAGCACTTCATAATTTTCCCAGTACTTTTAATCTAGATTTTCTCATTTGAGCCTTACGGCTTTCCCCTTCCCCACTCCCATAGGACAAAGATTAGCTCACTTATTTATGACCCTGATATACCCATGCCACATGACAACAACTTTTTAAAAAAAAATTAGAAATGTACCAAATGAGTTAGTAAATAACTCCATCCTTTGGCAAAAATAAGTTGACTACTTAGCTGAGAAAAACAGCTCCAGCTCTCCTTCCCAGCAGGAGGAAGTCACCTCATCTAGTCAGGCTCTGTGGACATATAAACATATAGACTCCTTACCTGTTCCCTCTATGTTCCTCTTCTTAAAATAACCAGGAAGACACAATGCACATACAAATTTATCCCCATTTTTATAAATACTAAATGTACAAGGAATTTTTGTAGAAAATGAAAGTTTCCCAAATAAAGCATGATTAGCAAAAATTTGTGTGATTTTTCTGTTATCCATATAAACAGGTACAGATTTAAACCTTTTGTAAGGATCAGAAGTTAATAAAATTGTGGTCTCTTTTTTATCACCTTAGAAGAATTCACCCTTGTCTTGTCATGTTACTGGTACTTGGATAGGCACAAAGTAGGTTCTTACCAAAACTGGAAAAATCCTGAATCTACTTTCTACTATAACCATCTATTCCTTGGGACAGCGGATAAACTTTTCTGGGACTTCCTTAGGTTCCCCTGCAGTAAAATAAAGGCTTCTAAGGGCCCTTCTGGCTTAAAATCTATGATCCTCTAAGGAGAAATTGCTTATGGCTCTTGCTTGTCCACATATTGGGCAGTATTTCAATAGGAAATGTCTACACAAGAATGCTTACTAGAGATCAGGGTTATCTTTCTAAACTCTACCAGATATAAACTTTGGCTAAGGGAACATGGTAAGATGAAAGACTTCTCCCCTCTAGAAGAAGCTAGGTATATTCTCCCAACAGAGAAAAGAGTAGTTACAAATGTTCATTAATACAATTCTATTTCAACAAACATTAACATTTAGAGATCAGCTACATGGTATAGTGGATAGAATAGTACACTTAGAGTCAGGAAGACCTGAGTACAAATTCTGCCTCAGATTCTAACTGTGTGACCCTGGATCAATCTCTTAAACTCAATTTCCCTCATCTTTGACAAAAATATAATAATGGCATGTACCTCACAGAGTTGTTGTGGGGATCAAGTACATATGTAAAGCACTTTGCAAATTCTAAAGCACCACATAATGCTGACTACGAGTGTTATTAGGTGCCTACTATGGATTTGCTCTCAAAGACCTTACATTTGAAGACTTCAGATAGGAAGCTGTAAGTGGTACTTCATACCTCATCTAGTAACAGAATCACAGAATATCAGAATTAGCAGGGGTTTTATTCAACAGATATCCACTTGGGAATCTCCTACGATATTCCCAAATATAAGCCTTTACCTAAAAATCTCCATAGAGTGATGACAACCTCCTAAGGCAATTCATTCTACTTTGGAGGAGTTCTAACAGTTAGGAAATATTTTCATTATATCAAGCCTAAATCTGCCTCCCCTTGGAACTTCTATGCGTTTCCTCCATTTCTGCCCTCTGGGGCTGGCTATAGGAATCAAGTCCTTGTCCCAAAGATTACCCCAGTGATGTGCTGCAGTCAACTCCATTGTCTCATGAGAGCTGAATGTTAAAATTTCAGGGTGAGCATTACACTTTAGAAATCAGCAAAAAGCTATACTAAGGGCTTGATTTATTGTTTTGTTGATGGTCTAGAAACGGAGATAATGTTAATAATTCAGATCGATCTTAAAAGTGTGTACCATGTATATTGTTTCTGGAGAGTCAATTGTTAAACATTTACCAGCACACCTCTAGATAACCCTTCAAAAAACTGGAGAGTACTAACATCCCCCAAACCTTCCTTGCCTAATTCATTTCTTTACTGCCATGTTATATCAAAATATTGCTTAATTGGAGGAAAGCAAAGTTAGAAAGATGAAAATTTAAAAAATAGTAACTTTATACTTTAAAAGATTTTATTTTATTGATGTGGGTTCTCCATTTTTTGATACAACTTATGGCCCCTCCATATCAAATTAATAGTTATTTGTAAATTGCTTGCATTTAGAATGGGAAGGAATCTTGAATATAATCTAATCTTTTTTATTAGAATAAATTATATCGACCTTTTTTTAATATCACCTTTTTTGCAATGTATCTCCCATTCCTACTACTTCCAATGATATATCTCTTATAACAAAGAAAAGGAAATAGGAAGAACAGTTCAAGAAAACTAGCAAAAATGTCTGCCCTAATATGCAAGTTTCTATAGACATAGACAACCATCTCTGAAAAATAGAAAGTACTTCAAAAGTCTCGTCTTTGACAACATGACTAATATGTGTATAGATTTTGCATGACTGCACATGCATAACCTCTATCATATTGCTTGCCTTGTAAATGCAAAGGGGTAAGGGAGGGAGAGAATTTGGAACTCAAAATTTTAGAAAACCAATGTTAAAAATTGTTTTTACATGTAATTGTGAGGGAAATTTTTTTTTAAAAAAAAATCTTCTTTGGGACCTAGCTTATGTTTTATAATTTTACACCATTCAATTTTTATTATTTTGTTACTCTTGCTTTATTTACATGGTTATGGTCATTATATATGTTGTTTCCCTGGTTCTGTTTACTTCATTTTTAAAATAAAAACAAGTTTTTTTTATCAATACTTTTTCTTACATCGCCATAGTATCCCATGTGACCCTCACCTTCCCCCTTTCCAAGAGCCATCCCATATGACAGATAGTATTTTGTTAGAAAGTGGGAAAAAAAATCAGTACAACTGATTGATACATTGAAGAAGTCCAAAAACATGTGCAATGTGTAAGACCTGTGGACTTCCCACCTCCTCTTCCTCAAAGCTGTCCTTCACTTTTGGATGAATCTGCTGTTCTTTTTTTTATTTCTTTGGTAAGACTTACCATTGCAGATTCAAGTGTTTTTTTTTTTTTGCTCATAATTTTTGCTATGCAGAACGTACATTCTGTTTTCATAATTCTCTTTTCTCTTTTAAACCACTAAGGAACAGCATATTGTGGTTCCAATGTGTTCTTCAAATTCCACAGGTTTCTCTTTTTCAAGTGTTGGATCATCTTCTTCATTTTGTAGTATTTATTCATAGATGTTCAAGCTCATTTCTTAGATCTGGAGGCCACATTTCCTTCTGTTACTGTTTTTCCTATTAATTTATCTGTTTATGTATAAAGTCTTTAAGGATTCTTCTTCCTGAAATCTTTGGTGCTTTAGTCTTTTTCTTCCATTTTATTTTCTTATCACTTACTTCCTGACTCCCTCCCCTATGATTGTACTTTCCTTGGAAGCTGGATCTCAAAGCTCTTTGTGTGCTCTCACACTGGGCAATTCATGGTTCATCAGCCAGCTCTCTGCCTGCCCCAACTAATTTTGGGGCAGTCAGAAATGGTCCCAGCTGGATGCTGTGCTCTTTCCTTCAAGCTTGTGGAATGCTCCATGGCTCCCCACATGGAGAGGTTGCTGGCCTGGTGACCTGTCCCATTAGCTCTGTTCCTTAGTTTTCTGGCTCAACACCAGCATTTTAAAGCCTGCTGGTACTGGCAGTCTGAGCTGCTTTCTCCAGCACTGGCATTTCAGAGTTTTGTAGCGCTGGTGCTTCTGGGTTGCAGTCCCAGCAAGCTTCTGCTCCAGAAGAGCTATAGCCAAGCTGGCTATTGAGGCCCAAGAAAATTTCCAAAGCCTGGAGCCTGAGACTCTACAACAATGGGAAGAGGAAGGAAGAATGGGTAGGTTTTTAGTAAATCTGTGTTGTATTCTTGTTTCTGCTAGTGAGATCTCACTGGCAGTAGCATGAGAGGTTTGCGGGGGGGGGGGGGGGGGGTGCTGAGTGAGCTGTGAAATGTCCAGTGAAAGGCTAGTGCTAAGCCAGAGAACTGAGAAACAGAAGGTCAGTGAGTGACAGTTTCTCGGTTTGTGGTTTGTTTTTGTTTTAACATTCTCTTGCATTCTAGGTGTCCTAGACCATAGAAACAGCGGGAGTTGCTTTGTCTTTGAAACCCGCTTTCTGTTCAGGAGAGTTTCGAGAAGTCATAGAGATTGGAGAAAATATCTGGTCTACCATCTTGATGATCACATGATTCACAAATTTTTATTTACTTCATTTTATATCAGTTCATGTAAGTCTTACAGTGTTTTGCTGTATGTATCACATTCATCATTTCTTACAGGGCAGTAAAATTCCTTAATACTCATGTACAGTTATCCTCTCTACATCACGACTTTTCCCATTGCAGTTTCAATATATCATAGGTAGGCATAAAAAATTAAATGGCAAATTGGGGGGAGTTTTGCGAAAGCTGTGGGTGACAAGTGAAGGCCAGTAGACAATGAGCAAAGGCCAGCAGACAATACAGAAAAATACTTAACCCAAATTTTACAATAAGTACTGTAATCATCCCTTAAAAGAAAAATAAAAAATTCAGATTTTTTTCTCTGATATGAAGGGATGGGCAAAACGTCTTATGTGGATTTTCCAGATCACCCCTAAATCCCATGATGTGGAAGGATAATTATTCTCATTTGGCCATCCCTCAATTGATGGGCACCTAATTTGTTTCTAATTCTTTGCTACTAAATACTGTATTGCTATAAATATTTTAGTGTTTATGGAACTTTTTTTGTCTTTGACTTACCTGAGGTTCTTGCACGGCAGTGGAAAGGGATAGACAACTTTAGTAACTTTTTTTACATTATTCTGAATTGCTTTCGAAGAAGGTTGTTCCTATTCACAGCTTTGCCAGCAGTACATTGCTGCACCTATCTTTACAAAACCTCCCTAACACTGACCATACCCATATTTTATCATCCGTACCAATTTGCTAAGAGTGAGACAAAACCTCAGAGTTGTTTTGATTTACATTTCTCTTATTAATGATTTGGGGTATTCTAGTGCTTGGCTATTAATTGCTAATACTTCCTCTTTTGGAAATCTTGTTCATATTCTTTGGTTGAAGAATAATTTTTGGTTATGTATTTATTTCTTAGATGTCTACCTATCTTAGATGATTGATAAAAATATTTTCCCAGTTGACCTCTTCCCTTCCTATCCTAGTTGCATTAATTTTGTTCACACAAAAGTTTTTATATTTCATGTAATCAAAATTATCCATTTTATCATTTGTAATCTTTCCTATCACTTGTTTAGGGCTTAAGAAACAACCTTTGATGTTGTTGTAAAATCTACCAAATATGATTTTCTTCTAATTTACTATGGTTTTATATTTAACATTCAGTTCTTGTATCCCATTTTGAGTTTATTATAACATATAGTGTTATATATATATATATATATATATATACATACATATATATATATATGTATATATAGTGTTATATAAGACTCCAGCTATGCTTGCTCTACTCCCAGATGGATCCAATCCTTGAATTTCTTCTCCACCTCCATGTTGGCCCTCTTTTCCCCAGCAGGCACACTTAACCTCATCTCTAGCTTTCCAGCTTCCTTTTAATATTGTCTTTCTATAAGGTGTTTGGGAGTAAGGACCAACTTGTTTGCTTATAGCTTTATCTCTATGGCTTAATATAGTGACTGAAATTTTGAGCATTTACCAAGGCTTTATCTATGCCACTCTCAGTCTCCTTCATCTCTCCCTCTCCAATCTCAATCTCTCTGTCTCTCTCTCTCTCTCTCTCTCTCTCTCTCTCTCTCTCTCTCTCTCTCTCTCTCTCTGTCTCTCTCTCTCTCTGTCTGTCTCTCTCTCTCTCTCTCTGTCTCTCTCTCTCTTTCTCTCCCTCTCTCTCTCTCTCTCTCTGTCTCTCTCTCTGTCTCTCTCTCTCTTTCTCTCCCTCTCTCTCTCTCTCTCTCTCTCTCTCTCTCTCTCTCTCTCTCTCTCTCTCTCTCTCTCTCTCTCTCCCTCCCTCCCTCTCTCCCTCTCTCCTTCATTGTATTACTTTATCTGTATATATGTTTTATGCAGCACAACATCATCATCCCTTAAAATACAATTTCCCTAAATGTAGAGATGATGATGATGATGATGTATTTTATAACTTTACTGCCTCATATGCTGTGTCATGAAAAGTACATGCTTAATATACTTGTCAACTTGACTTGGAATAAAATATTTAACAAAGTATTTATAGCTCAAAAGGCATTAGAAATCATCCATTGATGAAATCCTTCTAGAGTCAGAGATAAATAATACCTAATTAACAGGCCACACTCAAATTATGTGTTTGAATTTTTTTAAAAAATAAAAAGTAGTACAAGCACTGAGTTCAGAGGCAGTGACCCTTGTCTAAGTCCATGCTCTGATGCATACTAACTGGGGCCTCACTGCCCTGATTGATGGTGCCTCAGTCACTCATTACAACCATATCTAGTTCCAGCCATGATTCAGTTCACTCAAGCCATCTCTTAATCTACTTCCTTCCCCTGAATTCATGCCCTCTGCTTTTCAATTCTTCAACAACAATCAAAATGGCTATGTCATTGCTCTTAGAAAAGGTGCATCAATGTACCCACCATTCCTGTATCTTTCCAAACCAAAATACCTCACCCTAGCTACTCTATATGCTTGTATCTACAGGCTTAGCATAAGGTTTGGCACATAACAAACCCTTAACAAATGTGGTTTTTTTTCATTAATTTCAAGTCATTTAATCTTCATGGACTTTAATTTCCTCATTTTATAAATTGAAGGGGTTGCTTGTGGACTAGATGAGTTCTAATAATGCATCTAGATCTAAATCTATTAGTCCTCTGGCCATTGGCCCACCAAAATAAAGCACAGTCTGATCAACTAAAATGAACAAGTATATCCCCCCAAATTAACCTCGTCTATGTGTCTAGGGTCTAATAGAAATCCATAGACCTGAACAGCTTGAGGCAGCTAGGTGGCTCAGTGGATGGAGCTCCGGACCTGCCAGTAGGAAAACCTGAGTTCAAATCTGACTTCAGACACTTAACTAGCTGTGTGACCCTGGGCAAATTGTTTAACCAGTATGTACCTCAATCTACTGAAGAAGGAAATGGTACACCACTCCAGTATCCTTGCCAAGAAAATCCCATGCATAGTATTGGCATGCCATAGCCCACGGGGTCACAATGAGTCTGACATGACTAAACAGCAACAATAAACCCCTTAAAAGGGTCAACTCCTGGGAATTATGTCTTTTATTTAGTTTTAAGGAAATTCATCTTTATGGTGGAACTCTGAATGGGTTTACTTAATGCAAATTCCAACTGTTTTGGTACATGATGTAAGACAATAGGATTATAGGATCCAGGATCATAGATGTAGAACTGGAAAGGACTTTAGGTACCATCTAATCCAATTATCTCATTTTGTATATAAGGCCAGAGAAGTGGCAAGAAGAAAAAGAAGTGGCAATAGTCAAGTATAGGCAGATTCAACATTTGGGGGGTTTGGCCTTTTTCTTTTTCTGCCAGCTTATATTTGGGCTGTTCCTTTAATTTTCAAAAATGACTTGTAACACTACATGTACTGCTTTTTAAATTATTTTTCAGTAAATCACATATTTCATATGCTTTAGGTGTTTTATTCAAAATATATGAGCACTTCTCACTCTAAAAGTTTCTACATCCTTGTGTATAAATTTATTTCATAGTCACTATGGCTCGAGGGCTCTGACTCAGCTAGAATATAGGGACATACTAAATCTTTTCTTTTTTTTGAAAGATTGTCTTGGGAATTAGGATTTCCTCTTGCTCTTTAGAGCAGAGACTCTCTCCTGCATACTTTGTGAATCTCAAAACAAACAGAATAACAAAACCCTTAGCCTGGATGGCTCCACTTCCCTTAGTTCAAAATAGTGAATAGTCCCAAGGGGTCAGAGAATGGAAAGAGGTCCACTTAGCTAGTCTCCCTTGGAATGTATGCATTAACAGATTGAGGAGGCAAGTTTGATGACATTATTGAAAGTGAAGTGAGGATGTCCATCCAACAGGGTCTGTACTTCCACTCTCACATTCCCATTTGTTCATTGGTTAAGGATCAAGGAATGTCCAGAACAGTCCTTTCCAATGACATGTAAAGACTCTAGCAATCAAAGCATGTAGCTGACATGCAGAAGAATTCAAATTCCTCAGGCTGTCAGTGGTCCCACTTCAGTTATAGAGACAGGAAGATCACGAATCTTTCCAAGTGGTTCAGATAAGCACTTCTGAATTCATTTTTTAAAAAGGATTCTGAACTTTTTGAAGTCATTCTTATGTTTAAAATAATCTTCTCATCACTCCTCTTTTTTATTCCCAGCTTGCTAAATATGCAAACCAACCTCCAGAAAGGCTAGTGTGGTATAGTGGAAAGACTGTTGAAACTGGAGTCAAGTGAGACCTGAGTTTAAATCCTGCTTCTGAAACTTATTGGGTACATAACACATGGGCAGATGACAATCTTCTGAGCCTTGCTTCCTTGGCTGTAGAATGGTAAAATAATAATAACAATAATAATATACCTAGTACTTACTTCATTCATGTGGTTACTATAAGGCTCAAGTTAGATAGTGTATATGTGACAGGGTAGGGGGAAGCGGAGAGGAATCATCCTAGATTATTAACTCACCTTATTTAAAAGTAAGTGATAAGCTGCTATACCCAATACCTTAACCAGGTGAGAATACATCTCAATCTTTCAATCAAAGACATTAGACTAAGTAAATCTTTAAAAGCCATTGGATGAACTGGAGTGACATTGATGTGAAGTCTGTTTTGATTGATAGTGGGGAGAAGGAGGAGACATTTATAAAACCAAGAACTAGTTCATAACCCAGATGCTTGAAGTGTGTGGTGGCAGAAAGGAACAAGAGATACCCTTGAGAAGTAATCATTTGGGGAGGAGGACAGTACTTCAGCCTTGGTCTAAAACTCCTTCTTCATTGACCAAAAGAAGACCTAGTGAACTTCAGAGGGCTGATAAATTTAGACTTTTCATGTGAATCCTAAGAAAATCCTCAGGACAGTGATGACTGATGGCAGGTTTGGATTGGCAGCTGAGGATAAATGAGATACAGTGAGAAAAGGCAGATTCAAGGCATCTAGCAGAAGATCAGCATTTCAACTGAGGGCAAAATCTTGAAGACTCTATAGCAATCAGAAGCTGGGAATAATCCCTTTTCCACATGTGTTCTGTAAACTTGAGTCTACATTCCCCTAGACCTCTGTGTGTACTTGTGAGAAAGTATGTCACAAACTTTAGGGAAGAATCTTTTGTACCAATTGTACCAGATATAAAGTTACAGGAAAATAGTTATCTAAAAAGTAATTGTCTGGCTGACTAATTGATATCAATCAGTAATCAATGGGGGGAAATATTGAGGGAAGGGCTTATAAGGTATATAGAACTACAGGGAAAAAAAACACCTCAGGGCTAATCCTGGAGTCCTGAATGGATGATGAATTAGAGTTGGGGGACCTAGATTCAAAACCAACTTGGCCATTTACTATCAGTTCATCTCTCAGGGCCTCAGTTTCCTTATCTGTAAAATGAGAGGTTCAATTCCGGACTCTATATCTTTAATACTCTATCTGTTTTTGATACCAGGAACAATGATTCTTGGCATAAAGGTAGACACTGGGTAACTGCATACCTTCTCTCATACTGCTAGAGCACTGAAGCAGAAATTAATTAAATAGTGTAGCCATGACCTGAAGGAGCTGCCACATACCTAAAAGAGCAGTACTGAGGCCCCCAGAATAGTGCACTCATCTGCATAATCAGGCCCATAAATCGTAGTATGACCAATTTGAATTACTAAGATGCAAGTTCAAGCTTCCCGGGACTCCCAACATCCCCACCCTAACTTACAATTTCTTTCCTTTCTTGTTAAGCATCACTCTTTTAGTTTCCTGAACTGTGCACATTCAGCTCAAGGAAGGCAAAAAGTAACTTCCTCGAGGGGGGAAAAGAAAAAAGAAAAAAAAAGAAACAGGAAGCAAAGAGAACAAAACAGATTCAAAGAATGCTCTCCAGACTTACTGGTTTCCTCTCTGGATTTGCATGAATCTATTTTTTAGAGCAGTTCCAGGGTCCATGGTTGTCTAGGCTTGTCAAGGGACTTCTTTTTTCCATCAGGAGGTGCTGCCACCCCGATGCTAAGTCAGAAGAGTGGGGGAGGGGGAGGGCAGAGAGGGAGGAGGAGGAAAAAAAAACTTCCCAGTAAATAAATCTCTTAACAAAAGCATGATTAGGAAAACATTTTAGAATTATGTTCTCAAATTTCATTTTGCCCTTTTTAGGGGAAGGAGGATAAAAATATATCTAGAATAGGAAAATTAAACTAAATAGCTAGTGGGCTCCCCATCCACTAAATTGTACTTCCTTTCTTTTTTTTTATTTTTCTTTCACTCAAGTTTTTTTTTTTTTTTAAATCAGGTTTTGGTGTATGAATTCTAACATTTATGATGGTGACCCCTTTTTTTTTGTTCTCACATTCTCATAAACCACAAAATGTTCACATGATTTTGGGATACGTCATCAAGACTAGACCTCAGAGGGGCAGCTAGGTGGTGGAGTGGATAGAGCACCAGCCCTGGAGTCAGGAGGACCTGAGTTCAAATCCAACCTCAGACACATAACACTCACTGTGGGCAAGTCACTTAAGCCCAATTGCCTCATCAAAAAAAAAAAAAAAGACTAGACCTCAGAAAAATTATGATATAGTAAAGTTCATCTTCTGTCTTCTAATTTTCTTTCTGCACCCCTTTCCTATCATAGAGATCTCCCCTACTCCCTGACCTTTATTCCTACAGTGTTTTCATTATGAACTCTGGCTGTTCAGTGAGCCTTCTATCCAATACAGGATGATAATCAGTTCAATGCAAATACTTCCCAGAGGTATTTATCAGAGCATAGATTTACAGCTAAAAGAGATCCTGGAATAATAGGACCACAGATTTAGAGTTAAAAGGGACCATCTAATTCTAGAGGCCATCTAGGTGGGGCAACTCAACCCCTAGCCTCATTTTACAGCTAAGAAAACTGAAGCTTTCCCTAGGTCACAAAGCTAAGAAGTGTCAAAGGTAGAATTTGAAATTAGGTCTTCCTGACTCTGAATCTAGCACTCTAGACATTATGACACACTGCCTTTCAGAGGCCTTCTACAATAACCTCCACTATTTACAATTGAGAAATCTGAGGCCCAAGGAAATGAAGTGACTGGTCAAAGGTTAGATGGGCTGTGTCAGGTAAGTGACTGCAACTTTGCTCTGTTCGTTATGTTTTATTTTGTTTTGGGCCCTTTCATTTACCATAGTGCTGCCTACTTGCATTTTCAAAGAAGAACTTGTTTACGCAAAGGAATTAATTACTCTCTAAAAGTGAATATCAAGCAGAAATATTTTAGGGCAAGGGAAATTTCCCATTATTCTTCAACTTATACCATTCAGATGAGTGCCCATTCTACATATATATATATAAAATAAGTTCCACAAACAACTACCTCTGAGCCCACATACTGCTGGCTTTATGGATTCAAAGGTGCTATTGGCCGTTTTCTTTATAGCAACTTGTTAATACCAAATAAAGAGCAATTCTGCTTTAAAAGCAGGGTCCAAATAATAAAGCCAAAAATATGAACATTTATACATTTATACCTGTTCCACATTTTTCATCTTCAACTCCCAACTATTTTTATCCAAACTATATAATTCAGCACGAAAAATGTATTAGGCCTTTGGAATAAGTAATTTCCCTGCTGATAGGACACTCACAAAAAGGGCACCAAAATGCTCATAAAATAGAAGCCTTTTTTATTTTTATTAATAACTTTCACTAAGTTATATTTAATGTTCTTTTTTAAACACATTTTAAACATTAAATGAAATCCATACCCTATTTTAGATACAGTTATATAAGAACATTTTAAAATGTCATATTTTATTGCACCAATCAATTCTGCTGAATTGCACTTGGTGATACTGATATAGAATCTATTTTTTTTAAAGATAATGCAGCATTTCATTACCAGTAGCATATATCAGAGAATCAATCTGTGTACTAACATCGTGGGTGGGCTGGAATGAAACACAAATTATAATTCTTAAACATGAAAGGGTTGAATAAAATCCTGAATGAATAATAGGAATTAAATTCTAGTTTTCAAGTGTGGACAGAAACCTATATATATTAATAAATTAAACCTCCTGTTTGTTTAATTGTCTAAGGTACATGTGTATATGTTGACAGGATAAGACAAAGACCACAGACTAAAGACCACAAAATTTAGTCACTTAGGTTCACTGAAATTCATATTCATGGCAGAACTAAGTAGCTGGGATCCAGATTCATGAGTTGTGTGAACTTTAAATATTACGGCTTATGAAAACCTGGCTGACTGAATTTTAATTCTGAATCTAGTGCATTACCTAAAGCTATTTTGGAATTCTGTAGGGGCATTTATAGTTAATGGTTTTGGTCTTGTGGACCTTACTGTGGCATGGAAAACCTTCCACAATTTGGATCTAATTAATCTTTCCTGCCTTATCTCACACTACTCCCTTTCACATACGTCATGTTGAAGCCAAATCAAACTACTCACCATCCCATTCTTATCCTGTCCATTTCCTTCTTCAGTCTTTTACTTATGCTATTCCCCATGCTTAGATAAAACCTTCACCACCCTTCCACCAATTTTTTTGTTAAAATCTCTCCCTCCAAAGCCCAGCTCACAGAATCATAGACACAATAGATCTCTCAATCACATTAACTTTATTAACTGTCATGACACTACTCACAATATTAAGTTTATAATATACTAAAGCCTCCAAGTCTTCTCCAGATGAACTACTGGCTAACCACACATCATGTACTTATGAAGCTGATTTTTTTGAAACTACATATAAGGTTTTACATTGTCCCTATTTAATTTTGTCTTGGTAAGATATGACCCAAAGTTCTAACCTGTTAAGATCCTTTAGGATCCTTCTATTTTCCAATATTCTTCCCAGTTCCATATTCTCTGCAGACATGAGAAGCAAACAATATATGTCTTCATCTAAAACATAAATAAAAATCTTAACTAGCACAAGACCAAGCAGCTACTCTTGCTGTATTCCCCTATATACATCCTTCCAGATAAATAATTATTAGTAACTATTCTTTGATTCCAATGTTAAAATACTTGTGAATCCACCCAACTGTATTAACTATAATCTCACTTAGCTAATAACAGTCCATCACATTGACAAGAATAACATAACAGACTGTATCACATCCTTGGCATATTCTAAAATCTGGGTAAATAAAGCATTCCCCTAATTGACATTCTAGTCAAAAAAGGAAATAATGTTAGGATCACTTTAATATATCTTGATGCGCTCTGATTATTGCTATAATAATTCATTCTAGATTTCTTTCGCAAGTTGTGTCCACTTTGTTTATTATCGCTTGTAGAAACCAGGCTGACCAAATTTTAATTCTGAACCTATTGTATCATCTAAAACTACTTTGGAAACCTATAAGGGCATTTATAGTTAATGGTTTTGGAATTAAACCAAATAATGACAATAGGAATAAAAGCCAAGTTACTTGCCTATCATTTGAAAATGATACTATATTCTCTTTTTTTTTCAAAGTTGGAATATTTGTTCTCTTTCTGATCTTACCCATTCACCATGACAATGGCTCAGTAAGCATGTCTGTCACCTTTTCATATCCTAAAATGCAGCTTGTTTGGGTCTGGTGACTTGAACTAATCAAGGGCAGCTCAATGTTCTATTACTATCTTTCATCTTAAGCATTTTTTTCTATCCTCACTAGTCCAAAGATAATTTTTCCTGATAATCAGTCAATAAGCATTTATTGTGTCTCCTAAGTGCTTGATTGAGAGAAAAGAAGCTAAACAAATTAGTTCATGCCCTCAGGTAGCATATAGTTGTCTAACGATTCAAGCTATTCTTATGGGACAAGGCTATATTTTGATATTCGTCTTCTATTTCTTGATCTTCCTTCTCTCTTCTGTATATATATCCCTTAAAAAATTTCAATTGGCTAATGGATTTTCTATCTATCTGTATAAATCTTTTTAGACAACTCTCTTTTTCTTCCTCATCAAAATTATTTCTCTTTTACATAATAAAGTACAGAATTGAGATGCACATTTTTGGACATGCTAAATATGGAAATTTGCTATACTTGATCATGCTTATTTGTTAAAAGGTTTTTGCCTTTCTTTTTCTTAGGACAAGAAGTAGGAAGAAGGAAAAAAGAGCTCGATAATTTATAAAAAAGATAATTTGTTTCTCATGGTATATTCAGATTTTCATTCTTGAGAGTTCTCCATTCTTTATGTACTGACTTCCCTCACATCTTTCCTTTCCAATTTACATGTTCTCTTTTAATTGAAAGTTATTTGCCTAATTGTTTAGCCATTACTTCCACCTATCATAGACACCACACAAAAGGTTAAGAATGATTGATATTTACTCAATTCATGACACACTACTTGAAGTAATGATTCCTGATCATATTCCTTATTCTGTGAAAAGACTTTGAAAACAATTTTGTGATGTGAAATTATACTAGAAAGGAAGCCTGTTCCAATTGGCTGGGGAGATTTTGTTACACCCTCTGTGTTCCATAGAAAGGCACTGAGTTAGTTGGAATTGAAGAATTCCAGAAAGTATAGTCTATAGTTTTTGAGCATACTCCAGAGAAGGAAGTACTTTGGGAGAGGCAGAGAAGAAAAGGTGGCTTCAGCCTTGAAAAGATCTCTTTCACCCTCTCCTCCTTAAGCTAGAAAAGTATTTTTCAAGTTCTTGAGAAACGAGAGAATGTCCCATTCTCCCATTGGTGTTATAGCAGCATACCTAAATAAGTTGATGGAACTACTAGAAGCCAAAGACAGACTGGAAACAGATTCATCAGGCTTAAGGAGTTTCTTAATTCCTCCTAAAATTTGAGGGAAAGACTTAGCAGCTAAGAGCTATGAGTTACCCTTTTTGCTATATGTGATCTATAATCCTAAACCCACTTTCCTCTGGACTCTGGGTGTACTTGTGAGAGAATGCGCCATAGGTTTCCAGGGGAGTGGAGGGTGGAAAACAGATATTTTATACCAACTTATTATTGCATTTGATAAACAGCCCTTACTAAAAGCTACTTAAAGCTACTGATTGATTCAATGGATTCTAAACTGATAATCTGGAGGGAAGCAAACCAGTGGGGCTGGAGCCAATCAATGCCAATAGCAGATCATCCTAATTTCTCAGGGTACCATTAGAGACCTCAGAGGTAGAGGTAAATAAGTTTAAAGGACCCAACTTAAGAGTGAGAGTTGGAATACGGATCCTCAGAGCTTAATGTCAGTCCTAAGAGTTGAATTGGTCTAACCATTCTGGAGAACAATTTGGAACTATACACAAAGGGCTATAAAACTGTTTGTATCCTTTGACCCAGTCATGCCACTACTTTGATTCCAAAGTGACCCTCCCCCAAAAGGGGAAAGGACCTATATGTACAAAAATATTTATAATAGCTCTTTTTGTGGCAGCAAAGAATTGAAAATTGAGGCAATGTCCATCACTTGGGGAAAGGCTGAACAAGTTGTGATACATGACGTGACGGAATATTATTGTGCTATAAGAGATGAAGAGCAAGATGATTTTTAGGAAAACCTAGGAAGATATATGCGAACTGATGCAAAGTGATATGAGCAGAACTATGAAAATATTGTACAAAGTAAAAGCAATATTGTCATAACGATCAAATATGAAAGACTTAGCTACTCTGATCAATACAATGATCAAAGACAATTCCAAAGGGCTCATGACAAAAAATAGTATTTACCTCCAGAGAGAGAATTGATAAACTACGAGCACAGATTGAAGCACACTTTTTTTTTCACTTTCTTTATTTTTCTTGTGTTTTTGTTTTTGTTTTGTAGTATGGCTAATATGGAAATATGTTTTGTATGATTTCACACGTATAACTTGTATCATATTGCTTGCCTTCTCAACATGTGGGGGGAGTAGGAGGAAGAGAGAAAATTTGGAAATCAAAATTTTTTAATAAATCATTATTAAAAATAAACAAATATATGAATAAAACAAAAAAAAGTATATTGAATTAAGTTGAATTAAAAGCTAAAACCTTTGAAAGGTGAGAATGAGTTGAGGAAAAATAGAAAAGCCTTCTCAAAAGGAATAGACTTATTAATTTGTTCTCATAAAGCCTCTTGAGATTGTGTTAATCTGGTAAACTCTAGAGATGAAAAGGATGTGGAGACACGAGCTGAGAATAGAAGGCATTGAGGAGACTAAGAGACATAATTTAGAAAACAGTATATGTAACCCATAGCCCAGTTATCTCAAGCTCTGGGTTGACATAAACTGGGTTCCATTTCAATAGCTTTTTTTTTCAAAAATCACGTTTCTTTGATTTATTTTTGCTTTCACACAGAGTTTCCCTTAGGAATTTCAGAATATAGTCCATATTTAAGTCTCTACTGATGTCACTAAAAGATTCCTCATTTCCCATTCAAAATTTAAAGGTAATAATTCATATCAAACATCAGACAGCCTTTTTTTCATCCAACGTAAAATACTAAACAAGAATAATAGTGCTCACATAGCACTTTAAAGTTTACAAAGTACTTTACAAATATTATCTCATTTGATCCTCATAACGATGCTGGGAGGTAGGTGTTATTATTATAATACCTATTTTATAGATGAGGACTGAGACCTGAAGTAATTCAGTGATTTCCCCAGAGTTACACAACTAGTAAATATCTGAGGTCAGATTTGAACTCAGGCCTTCCTGACTACAGATCTAGTCCTTTATCCAATGTGCCATCTATCCAGTTGCCTCACAACAGACTCATAGTGATACATAAAAAAATCAACACAAGTTTCTTCCCTTTCCCAATGAGTCTGTTCTTTCCTAGAAATTGTTGCTGTTCAGGAACTCCCCAATCTTCCTCTTCTACTCAAAAGGATAATTTCAGATATTTTCTAAGATCTCCTTCAAATGAAATGTTTTCAGTCTATCAAAGAGAAATAATGGATATTAATCTTCACATCATTCCAACCAAATCATGTTTCTGGGATCTTTCATTTTATACATAAAGCCACAATGTTTTAGAAATCCTCTATACATATTTTACTATGGGTTAAGGCCGTTAAAAAGTATGCATGACTTGATTTTGAGCTCTTAGATGAAAACTTAAATACTACTACATGTTTAAAACTGTTTAAATACTACATGAATGCAGGATAAAATAAGAGAGATGGGACTTCAGGGAGAAGAATGGGGAGTCTTATCACCAGATATCAAGGTAGAATCACAGCCAATATTTCTTGCATCCAGAGTAAATGGCACAAAACACATCCTCAAATCAACTAGTGAAAACAAATTCAATTAAGAAGTGAGGGCATTAGCTCCCAGAGGCAAGATTCTGGAGCAACATTTGGCTGTTATCATGGATACTACAGAGCTTACCTGGAATGCCACCACCATATGCTAAGGACGGGATGGGGGAATCATGCCGATTGGAAGCTTCCTATCTTAATTAATTATTCCTGTTACCTAGGTACCAAGTTTAGTTGATTCTACACTGTTGAAGACTGCTGTTGCTGCTAATGGCCTCAAAATTTCAGCATCCTGAGTTGAAACCCAAGTCAGCCTGTCCTAGTTTCAGATCTAGATAGGAAGCTCAGTAATATAATACTGCCACCAACAAATGATATCCAAGGATTTAGACTTAATCACAACTTCATAGATTCTTCTAGTTGTATTCGTAGTGGGCTTCTAATTATCTTTTTTTTTTCCTGTTACTAATTATACCACATTGCCAATTCATTTCAAATTAATGGACTACTAGAATTTTCTAAAATTGTACCTATGGAATTTGTTGTTGTTATTTTGTAATGGATATGTACAAGATTTCTTAGCTCCCTCCTGAACTTCTTTAAATAAATTTCTAAAGCTACCTATGAGAGTGTTTCAACTATATACAGAAAAAATAGTTCCCATATTAGACGAGACTATAATACTACCTGAGTGACCATGGACAAGTCTCTTAACTTCTTCAGATTCCTCATTTTAATAGCCCACAAGATTATTCTGAAGTGCAATAATGTATGTAAAGGGCTTAGCAAACTCTCAAGTGAACAAACATATAGAAAGGCTTTTATTAAGTGCTTATTACGTACAAAACACTGTAGCCAGTATGAGTGATACAAATAGACAAAGCAAAACAGTCGGTGTTGTCATGTAAATGTCACCTATAATAATATTGTTGTGATAATTATAATAATGATAAGACCATTATATTAATCACTTTTTGGTGGAGGCTTATCAAAGCTAATTTCAATGGCAAAGATTTAAGTGCTATAGCAACATATAGAGTATCAATACTCTGTTTTCTTCTGTCATTAGGCCTTACATAAATAGATTTCTGAACAGGTTGGTATCTTCTTTCTTTCTTTTTGTGTAATCATACTCCCCATAAAATCTTTGGCTCCAACATCTAAGGATGTTGGAGCCAAAATAAGCAGACTCTTCATATCATTTTAGTGTACCATTCCCACCCAAATGGAAATTTCATAACATTTAAGCCAGAGGTTCTAAATACCAATGTGGGGAGTATGAATTCAAGATCATTAAGCCCTAAAACAAGACTCAACAAAAGAAATTATGCTTTTTTTAACCTTAGTATTTATTTAGCATTACCATTAATCCGTTCCAGTTTCAGCTCCAGCTGCTCAACCAGGCTGATTAGGGGTGGCGTGAGGCATCTCTTCTTTGCTTGGCTGCCTTGGCAGTCATGCACCTTTAGCAGAATAACCATTAGGATTCCTTTCTTTGGGAAATGGGGACTGTCTGAGTGCCCTGATAATTTGTGGCTCAAGCTAGAGAATAGATGAGCAGGGGATGCTCACGAATAACCACTTTACCAGAATCCCACCTGTCACTTTGCAATTGAGTGGCAAAGAAAAAACAGTGGGGTGACTTCCAGTGTAATTAAGTGGCAATGCCACTGGGTCAAACAGCATCATCCACTCCAGCCAAGACTATTTGGAACCCCTTATGTGGCGATTTATAGCTGTGTTTCCTAGCCAACCACCAGGAACACAGCCTATCTTAATTTAGCCAGGCCATGGTCCCTAAAAGCTAATCCATGTCTCCTTAATTATATCTATTCATTTTGGAAATATCACACTTTCTCAGGATGCACCTCACAAATTACATTAGTTAAAATCACTAATGTTTATTTATTTGGGGTTTACATAAATATTGGCTTTGTGCAGTCCCCTCTAGAATAAGGGTTCTTACCATTAGCTATAATACAGTTATCACTGGAAATCATGACAAAATCATATGTTAACTTGCCTGTTTTTTGCCATCTAATGTTTAAAACATGAGCTTTAGAAACTGCATTTCAGCTCTTGGAGGCATTTTATAAAACCACATGAGCAAGCCAACCTTACCTGAGGCCTCCGCAGTTAAAACTACTTGACCTGATTTATCTTACAGTCTACCTCTAAAAAGGAGGCACTGTAGCTATAAATAGCTGCTGTGCTCTTGTAACCACCAAACCACAAAAACTCTTTTTTTATTGTACATAATGGTATCAACTTGCATTTACATATACTGAATAATTGATTAATATTTAATTGGTCAGTAGAGGAGTAGAATTCCAATCAAGTAGGACATGATGGTTTCTTATATTACTACCTAATCCTGTCATTGATTTCATTGATTGTTTAAGCAATGAGAATAACAAATATTAATAAAAATATTTTCTAAATTCTCCTAGGTAGAAGCAATAGGAAAATGCTATATGCATTTTTAAGAAAAAGATGGAAAAGGTTTTCATTACACTTATTTCCAGTGATAAACCTTTGAGATTTTTTTGTAATCCTTAATTCTGTTGACACAAGAAACTACTAATGTTTCATATGTTTTTGTTTTTGTTCTTTGCCATTATGATTTGTTATCAAAAGTCTTCACACATATATATATATATATATATATATATATGTGAAAAATGAACTCAAATGTTATTTTACCTTTTGTATAATAAAAAATAATTTTCAAAAAATGACTCTCACTTAACTGAGGGTCTGACCTTAAAAATAGTTATTTACTTTTTCATTTAAATGGGACTTAGTCTTTGCTAACTCAAAATTTTAAAATTCTCTTATGACAAAAAAGAATTTTTTTTAGAAAACAATGGACAGTATTTAGTAAATTATAGTTTGCCATATATGAAAACATTCCATTGGAAAAAAGTTCTAGCTCAAATTCACTTGGAAACCACTGCCATATAATTCATCATGGGCTGGGAAGAAATGAAGTATACTGGATAAGGAAATTTTGCAGGTAGCTAAAGCTAATGGAGAACTATTAACATTTTTCTCTTAAAAAAAAAGCCATGAAAGACACTCTAAAAAGTCTCATATACTTCCACACCTTTGAAGCCAGCGAACCAAACATAATTTAATTATTTTGTAATGTCTCAGAACCATCATTATGAGCATGAAATGTTGCACTGTGATATAATGCACTTGGGCATCATTAAGTGTGTAGGGCTTGGCTTCTATGCTAAGTGAGACCAGAATGCCATGCTCTTCTACTTGATGATTCCAAATTGTCAACTACAATCTAGGAAAAATTTGCTGGATCTCAGTTTCTTCATCTTAAATAAGTGGTTTGGACAAGATATGTCTTTGTCATAATTCCAAAATTCTAGGACTTTGTGATTATAAATGTTTCCAACAAAAGCCAGTTACCCAATTTGTTTTTCCTGTATTCTTCATTTTACATATAACACTAAAACAATACTATTTGACCTGAGCATGGCTGCCCTCCTCTACTGAATAAAATCCATGGGCATTTTAACAGCCATTTTCTTTTCTGTTTAGAAATTTGTTCACTTTCATGGAAAGAATATTGGCTTATGATACTGAAGATGTGGGTTGGAGTTTCCACTGTGCTACCTACCTTGTTACCTTGGGGAATTCATGGGGGTCTCAACTAGCTCATAAGTAGATAATTGTTGGAGTCCCTTTTAGTTCTAGAATCTCTTTCCATTCTAATACCACTTTTAGTTTTGTCTCACCCCACATATCTATTCAGTTCCAAATCTTGCCATTTCTTTGTCTACAACATTTCTTGAATATGTCTACTTCTCTTCACTCACACAGCTGATCTTAGTTTAGACCCTCATCACTTTTCACCTAGATTATTGCATTAACCTTCTAATGGTCTGCATTCTGCAACTCTCTCCCCTCTCCAATCCATCTTTCAAATAGCTGCTAAAGTGATTTTCTTAAAGAGTATTTGAATCTAACTCACTACTCAAAAAAATACAATGGCTTCCTATTACCTGTAGGCTAAATGACCTTTTTTTTGTATTTAAAACTCTTCATAACCTCATTCCTTCTTACTTCCTAGTACTCCTAAACATTACTACCCTCCATACTCTCCATAATCCAGCCATATTGACCCAATTTCCATTCTTCACATACAATGCTCCATTTCCTATTACCATGCCTTTGAACTGGCTGTCCATCATACCTGGAATATGGTCTTTCCTTGCATCTACCCACTTAGAATCTCTGGCTTCCTTCAGACCTCAACTCAAAAGCCACCTTCTACATGAGTCCTTCCCTAGTCCTCCCAGCTGCTAGAGCCTTCCCTCTGAGATTATCTATAATTTGTGATAGAGCTATAGATAGATATGACATGATATAGATGTAGATATCTTAATCCTGTTTGTGCATAGATTGTTTGCATGTTGCTTTCCCCTGTTAGATTGTGAGCTTCTTACAGGTAAGAACTATTTATGTTTTCCTTCATATCCGCAGTGCCTAACACAGAGCCTGGCACATAGTAAGCACTTGATAAATGCTTATTAACTTAATTTGACTTCTGTGAACTTTTGTGGCTCCTTTTAGCTCTATGATTCTAAAAGGATATGAAAATAGCTGTACACATAACAAATAAAAGGAACAATAATTTCAAAGATTATCAGTGGATGCGGCAAAATGGGGATAATAGTACCTATGTAATAGGGCTATTGTGAGAATCAATGAAGTAATATATGTAAAATGTTTGCAAAGCTAGCTATTACGATTTTTGGTTATTTCATGAAAAGGATCCCTTATTTGTATCTGAAAAAACTGAGGCATAGACATTAAATGACTTGCCCAAAGACATACATAGTTAGGCATTTTTAGAGCTAGAATTGGTCTCTATTCTGTCACTCTTTTTTAGCATACCACACTGTTCTTTACTAAAAGTACACCTCAAAACATTACTGTTCTTCATCTACCAGAAGAGACAGAGTTTCTTGGAATTAATAGCAAACTAGAAGGTATTTAGGATAAATTATTTAAAAATGTGATAGCTCCCTCATCGAAGAATGAAATTATTGGGCCCACTGACATTCAGAGACCAATAGCCGTGTAAAAGCAGAATGAGCTGCCTCAGGAGGTGGTGGTGAATTTCCCCTGACTGGAGGATACCTTTAAGCCATTGTTAAATGATCATTTCTCAGTAAGGTGTATCATAGTGTATATGCCTTTCAGGAATGGCTGAGTCTAGGCAGTCTCTGAAGTTCCTTAGGACTCTGTGATTCTTTGAAAACCGACAGGTAGTATTTTTTTCATAGCTGATGAGTGACTGAGGATTTAATTTTATCCTGTGGCTAGCTTCTACCTTTGTGTCTAATGTGACAGCATCATTTTCATTATAGAACTAACCTTAATGTCACATTGATTTTCAGGGATATTAGTGTCACTTTCACATATCACTTTCACCTCCAGCTCTGCTGTCCTATCTCTTTTACCTTCAAAGACTCTGATGCCTCACCATGGGGTAAATTAGAGGGCATGCTAATTATACATGGAAGCAGGCTTCTTTCCTTTAGGGATGACTCCTGAGGCTGGACTAGGATGCAGCTTCTCAGGGACACTCACATGTACCAGAAAGGAGGGAGTCAACTGCTCCTGTTGTTTCCAGGGCACCAGCTTTGCATTCACTTGTCCATATTTATCTCTCCTAATGCTCTTTGCTTTTCCCTGACAACCTAACTGGGAAGAAAGAGACATATGTCAAGAAAATTTCATTGTAACTAACTCTGAGGATTTTTAGTAGTTTTATAATCACTCTAGCATCGTCAAAAGAAATCCTGAGGATGGTGGTTTCCACTGGTACATTGCTGTTTTCATCCTTAAGCCCTATATCTGCCTGAGCTTCTTCCCCTCCACATCCCCCATAGAGGATGCATAGTTTGGCAGTAGGCTAATGTTATTCCTCCTTCGACTCAATTGTCCTCCTGCTGACCCACTGCAACTTGCCCATGATTTTGATGATTTATTTTTCATAAGCAAAACAATACATTAGTCCCAGGACCATAATCCTGCTACAGATCTCTTCATCTTCTCCCATGTGTTGTTTTGCTTTTTTCTCAATAGCACAAGAAATGGAAACTATGACAAAATCACTGCCAATGAAGACATTTCTTGCAAGTGATTGTTTTCTTCCCACCCAGGGCTCTTTCCTTCTCTAAGCTTTCCAAAGTCTTGCCCAAACATAATGCTAGGCAGGGTACAGAGACTCTGTTTAGAGTATCACACTGGGAGCACAAGTGATCAAGCATTTTTAGAATTATGAGTGAGATTGCAAATATCAACCAAAAATGTCACATTTCATTCCCAAAGCTAATCTAAGTACTACCTTAGAATCATTCTAAACCAAGAAAGTAAGGAATCTCTCTCTCTCCTATCCATGTAGTCATATGCAGTTATATCAACCCATGACCTTTGACCTTCCATTTTTCATTCATCTAAGCACAAGTCATAATCTTCACTTAGCTACTGCTTGCAAGATATTTTTTTGATGCAAGCTAAAAGACACAGAACATGTCATTATTGCCATCTCACAAAATGTTATGTTTACTAGCAAACTGGGGATAAGTTAGAGCAGTTAGTTCACACTTAGAGAAAACAACACTTCTCCCTCACAAAAAAAAAATCTCCTGTCCCCCACTCTTCCATTCTGTTGTTTGTCATCTCCAATTTCACCATGGGTTCTCACTGAATATTTTGAATTCAAATCTCTTAAAAAATTATCCACTGGTTTTCATGTTTATGGCTCTCTCAAAACAATAAAACAAAAATGTTTGTTGTCCATAAAGTACAGCTGCAGAAGTGTGTGGGAGTGATAATTGGATGTCACCCAGGAAAAAAAAAAAGCTTTTCATGGTGTTTGTGTATGTGTGTGTGTGTGTGATGAATAGACATTCATGGGAAGGCAAGCCAGCAGCACATGGAAGACCAAATCTAAAATGTTTATTGGCAGAGCCCCAGTGGTCTGTTTCACACTCAGTTTTCATTTCATCAGTTTAGGCACTACTGTCTGATATAAGCCATAGTGCCAAGGTCATACAGCTGTGCCATGTTCTAATTTTATTGGCGGACATCATTACCCACTGGAAGCTAGTTCTCTAATTTCTCATCACTCGAACAGCTGTAATAGGCCTAAGGGAGAAATGTGTTTCAGCATCTAAATGGGCCACCAAGAGAGAAAGGGCCAATCACCTTTAACCCCAGATAGGCCATTTTAACAGTTGCTCTTTGAGTCAGTGAATACTTGGTGATCACCTCTACTGACAGCTGTCATGACACAGCCTCAGGCATAAACATGGATTGTCATGAAAGAAACTCCATAGAATGTCTGATCCTCTTATCCTGATCATTCAATACTCCCAGGATTCCTCATTGACAAAGGCAGAACTTGGAGAGGCTAAGGGACAAAGAGTTACTCTTACCCTTCGCAAGGATGGCGGCTGGTTTGATCATTCCTTTAAGAAAAAGTTGCTAAGTTTAACTTTAGTGTGATAGCCTGTGTGATTTTTTTTAACTTACTGGCATAAGGAAATGCCAATTTATATCAAACTTTAACATTAAGTCATAGTACTGGCATATGTGTTTTTTTCTGAATTCTCATCACCTAACCCTTGCTCTCCGCTTAAGATAGCAATTTTCAAAATTAATTTGGCCAAGAAAGATTTCTGAACCTAAAATATATTGACAGAAACCATAAATGCTGATCCAGTAGCCTGGAAGAGAGTGGTACAAAATATTTCTACAATCAAAAGACCATATATTTAGAACTGGAAAAGATCTTAGTCCAACCAGCCTACTTTATTGAGGATGAAATGGAGTCCCAGAAAGGTGAAATAATTTATGCGGAGTCACACAGGTAGTTAATGAAGAGTCAGGATTCAAACCCAGATCCTCTGGTTCCAAATGCAGTTCTCTTACCAGTAATATATGTTGTCTCCATATAAAGGCTGAGTTTGAGAAAACATTGGAGTAACACAGAGGAAATTAAACCTACTTTTCATAATGGAAACATTGCCATATATAAAAATATTTATATAAAATTCCAAATTATATATTTTAGAAGGAAAACTATTTCTAGCATAGATATTTTCTCACTGAACTGCTATTCACATCACACAGAACACCAGGGTTTCACAGCACACAGTCTGGGAAAGCCTGCCTAAGGCCATTCTTTTCCAAAGCGGGTGGGAACCACAAAACTAGATCTTTGGTAGTAAAGGAATATCTTTTATTGCTCTGGAATGATTTTTGAGGCAAGTTCTGGAAGCAACACTAATGCATTATAGAGGGAAATGCACATAGTCATTATATAGAATAAAAAAGAAGATTCACTCTAATCATGGTACAATCATTGTTATCCAAGCAACTTTATGATGCATTTTTCTGTATAAACCAAGAGACACATATTCTGCAATAATAGTCTCCCATGTCCACATGCCACATATTGCCAATGAGTCAGAGACTTGTAAAGGGATGCCAACTTGGAATCACTGCGTCTTCTCATTAACATGGCAATTTCCAAATTGGAACAATGGTCATGACTGCAAGATTTCAGATTTATTCGTTTCCAATAGACACTTTTTGAATATATGAAGAGTTGAGGAGCTTAATATTCTTGTGAACTTGTAGGCACTGTCTTTTGCTTTTCCTTGTATCCCTAGCTCTTAGCACAATGGCTAACACATAGTAGGCATTTATAAATGCATGTTGACTGTATATCTCAGTGTCCACAGCAGTCTACAGTAATATAGCGTGTGTCAAGTTTCATCCATGGGGACTGCCTCAAAGTACTACTGAAGTGACTTTTTCTCTCAAGATTTGAAAGAGGAAATAAAATACAACCAAAGATCATATTTGGCTCAGAGGTCTGGATTATCCTATCAAAGTTGGACAAAATATTTTAATTTTAAGGTCTATATGAAATTTTTAGAAAACCTGTCAGGAGCATATAGATGCTACTTTTATTTCATAGTTATGGTTTAGAGTTTTATAATGTATTTAACAGGAGTATTTTTTTAATCAAATATATAAAAATAACTTGGAGCTTGATGTAGATGAAGGCAATTTGACAAACATTCACTCTTCCTCTTTTTTTGTGATTTGCTATTAACAGATTTTTATATGTATCCTTCTAATATAAAAAATGTCCTGAGCTCTTCCAACCATCTGGTGTAAAGTGACACATGGATGGCAAACTGCTATTTTAAGCACTGAATGTATTATCTATAACCAACGATGATTATATCCTGCATTGTTAATTTCCTGCTGCGTTAGTGCAATTCTGGTATTTCCTTAGTAATGTACAAGTCTACAGTATCTTGCAATCAGGCCACATACATTAAAAAATCTTCAAAACTCAAGATTCCTCTAATGGTAGTTTAACTACATTATTCTGGTGACTGGATAAGGAAATGAAGACTTAGGAAAGCTAGTAAACCATTATCTTTGGCTGTAACCTACATAGTCATTTAGTTGTTTCAAGAAAGGCAAAGGGAAAATGTATCTAAAATTAGAATTTCTCCTCATTAGGCATCATGTGATGGGATAAAGGCATTTCTGCTCATAGCTCCTCTTTGCCCAATTTTAAAGGCACAGCATTTTTATTGCACTTTGTAAATGGAATAAATCTTCTGCATGATTTACAATGTGGTCAGCCGAGAACCAGATGCTGAATTTGTTTATTTTAGAGTTCATTGGACCATGGAGGTTCAGTCCAAAAAAGTGTTCATTTTGCAAACCAAGCTTTAATGGGCTTGTGTAGACTTGGGCAAAGGCAAGAGTCTGCATCCTAAAGAAAGTGTCCTTCTTTATTCAGAAGTCATCTGACTATAGCTGCTGGGCTGGCTCCCCATGATAGATGTGGCGGTGACAGCTTCTATCCTGTTTCAATAGTTTCAAGAGAAATAGATCTAACTAGGGGGAGATGAAGCATCCAAGATTTGGAGGGATTCTTTTTCTTTTCTCATCTTAATCCACTCTGTGTGGCCTTTTTTAGCCTGCCTTAAGACATAAGCGAAAGTGATTTATGTTTCTTCATGCCCTGGCTCAAACACAAATAATAGCATATATCAGTTTGGAAAAAATTTACCAGTAGAACCTCTCCTTCAGGTTACAGGTGGATGTTTTATGTTAAATAATAAAAGAAAAGGAATAAATTATTATTAATATTAATTATTATCAATCTATCACCAATTAAACA
The DNA here is from genome assembly GCF_003287225.1 of Phascolarctos cinereus. Classification (NCBI taxonomy): domain Eukaryota; kingdom Metazoa; phylum Chordata; class Mammalia; order Diprotodontia; family Phascolarctidae; genus Phascolarctos; species Phascolarctos cinereus. The sequence continues at coordinate 160,415,167 of NW_027556180.1, forward strand.
TTGTCTCTACAGAATGCCCAACACAGCACTATGTCAGGTACTTAAAGGTATACAGAGAATTCAAGATGGACCCTGTTCTCAAGGAGGATAGAGTTAAATAAAAAGTCATTTCATTAAAGCTGCCCCTGGTACAATTGTAAATTTATAGCTCAAAGACATTCTTTGTATCAGTATTCTAAGGTGAAGTCATAACTAATGTAACTGTCACTTCATGCTTTATGAACACAAGTCATGATGCTTTAGTATTCCATTGGGTCAGTGATCTCACTTAAGTGTGAGTTTCCTCCAATAATGCAGATCACAATGTTTTCATGACTGCCCATTCTATGCAATTCTCCTCCATGTCCTTTCATAATTTTTCCACCAAGAAGTCTACCCAAACTGCTTACTATGTAACTTTTTTTTCCTGCTTGCACAGCATTTTTTATGGTATTATTCATTCACACTGCTTTGTAAACCTCTGGATATAATGTATTTTAGCCTGCTCAAGCCCACCATGCTAGGTGATACTCAACTTCAATTCTTCAGAAACTATAGCATTCCATGAATCACACCCATGTATCACCAGAAGAATATTTGTGTTAAAATATGGGCCCTCTTTCAAATAGCTCCAGGTCATTAAAAGAACTGTGTGGTAACCCAAGGGCAATACAACCAAGTCACCACTTCCTGATTATTTCTGCTCCTGGATCATAAGTTCATTTATATTGTTTCTCCCAGGTGAATCTACTGAAGCTTCACAGGTGTTTATGTAACTGCATATCATTATCTAGACAATAAGCATTCTTTATCCAGTTGGTTCTTTATAAGTGAACAGTTTGGCCAAATTCTTCTGAATGAGTGCAGAACTCATCTAAGAGCCATTTTGATGTACCAGCATGATATCTTCCACAAACAGGATCATATGGAGGACCTCACCATCTACAGTAAATCCCTCCTCAACCTGGACTTTGCTTTGGATCTCCACCACGGCTGTGGCAATAATTTGTTCTGCTCTTTACTTAATAAGAGTATTAGGAGAGTTGCATGATGTAGTTAATTTTGTTCTCATCTTTCTTTCATATGATTTAGACATATGGGAGATAGCTTGTAGGAGGAAAAATTTTAAGGCCATATTTTGTTTCACTGAATAAGTTGCTTTTTATTATCAATAAACAATAAATACAGTGGGTTCTTGTAGTTTCTTCACTTTTCACTCACGTTAGTATAAAACAATAGCCTACTATGGAATATCACTTGTGAAAGCCCGCCCATTCCATTTTAAATCTCTCATGAAAAAATGTACTTGCTGCACATGTAAATTATGTCCTAGAAAAATGTGTGTGTGTATATGTACACATATATGTACCTTTATGTGTATGCATAAGTATGTATACATATGTGTATGTGTATATATATATATATATGTTGTTCATCTGTTTTTGAAGAGGACCATTATGTATGTGTGTGTATTATGTATGTGTGTATATATACATGTGTTTATCCATATGTACATTTGTGTGCATATATATATATATATGCACATGTATGTACACATATACATACACATATACCAAACTACTCTCAATTCCAATGCCTTCCCTCTGTTAATTTTTTTCCATTTATTCTATATGCAGTTTGCTTTGTATATATTAGCTTGCATGTTGTCTCTCCCCATTAGACTGTAAGCTACTCAAGGGCAAGGATTCTTTTCCTCTTTTTGTATCCTCAGCTAATTTATTGAATTGAATTATCTGGGATAAGGTTTCACTGAATCCCATTTCTATTTAAGTAGATGATAATCAGTTGATGATATTCCCTCTTCCATAAAAAGTATATTCAGCTGGCCCTGGACAACACCATACCTTCTTTAATACCACATTAAGGATTATTGATTAGAAGCAGCTAGATAATGCAGTGCATAAAATGCCAGAATTGGAGTCAGGAAGCCTGAGCTCAAATCCTCCCTCACTAGCTATGTGACCCTGAGCAAGTCACTTAATCTATCCGTGCCACAGTTTCCTCATCTGTTACAAAAAAAAAAAGCTGATAATAACACTTACCTCACAGGTTTGTTGTAAATTTGAAATGAAATAACAGGCTGAACGAGAGTTAGCCCATGTGTAAGAGACAGGTGGAAAAAAAGGGCAATGCTTGTAATGGTTCTCAAAACAAAGCTAAAGTATATTCAAACACATTAAAGAAACTCACAAACACCCCTGCTTCCTCCTTTCACATATATGTACAGGTATACATAGGGAAAGATATTTAAGCTCATCAAACTTTCACTTTCCAAGGTGTAAAACCCTTCATTTTTTCTAAAGGCAAAAATCATACAAGGAAAACCTAAGAACATTTAAAAACAAAAATGATTGTGTACCCCGAAGATGAAAAGTTCTAATGTTATATCTTCTATTTATTTTTAGAATCAATTATCAGAAACATGCTACAGATAAGAAAGACTGACCAGCACAATTCCTTTGGCCCAATGAGCATTCATTTTTTTTTCAATGAATGAGTGAATGAATGAATTAATGAATGAATAAAATAAGTAGAGAGAATGATGCATATAGTCTGAGCTATCCCAAGTTAATAGTCATATGGCTTTGGCTAATCATATACATAGACTCACCTCATAATAGAAGATATATGAATATCTTGCAAAAAAAAAAAGAGATAAGAACAGCCTTGTGGTTCTGCCAATTATTCCTCCATTGCCCAGTCATCACCTACTGCGTGATACATAATTGGCTTGAGAGACATGGGGGGGGAAAGGGGGTTCTAATTATGGAAAAGTTAATGATGCAAAAAATAATTACTCCAGAGCCTTTTGCTTTGTGTGGTTTCTATTTCATGGTTTTATTAAAAAGAATGTGACATTTATCACAGTCAGATGCAAATTCCTTCAAGATGATAGAAATGTAACACAACTTGACATGAAAGAATTGAGTTAGTCAAGTCCATTCATAGCAGCACTGCCAAGCTCATTTTTCTTTCACATCCCTGCCACAGCTTTCCTCTTGTTCAGAAATGTCAAACCTCTTGATACTTTTAAGGACCTTCAGGATTCAGTTCCTTCTTCATTGTCTTTCCTCATCTCCTACCAGCTTTCTTCTTTCAAAACCTTACCCAGTCAATCTCTGTTCAGACTCTGAATCTGTTCTCATCCAGTTGAAACTCAAACCACTTTACAATCCCCCATACTTGGAAACAGCTTGTCAACCAGCAAACTCCAAGGCCATTTTCTACTTGAAATCCTCCTAAAAATGCATTTTTTCCCTTAAACTTTAAAGTTAAAACTGCTTCCTTTTTTTTTTTCTAGAATCATCTTTGCTTTTATCATTGCCTTTGTTTCTTTAATTACCTTTCCTCTGAGCTCACATTCCTAAGTCCCTGCATAACTATGAATCTTAACAGGAATGGTTTAAGGACTATATACTGCAGCTGTAAGATGATCACTATGAAGAAAGAGGGGAAAAATACCTGGAACAGTAACTTGGGAGTTTAATAGCAAAGGTTGTTCCTACAGTTTCTGAAGCATTTCTGACCAAATTGACGGTGTTCTGTTGTCAATTCATCTAGTCACACTAGTCTCCTCGAGAAGAGTTCCTTCCACTGATCAGTACATTTGCTTCCTGATGCTTCATCTAGCCTCAGAGCAAATTGTGATCTGGGATTTAGTTGTCAATATAGCCCTTTTTCCTACCTGGAGCATCTCTTTATAGTGGCTATTGCAAATGAGATAAACTATATCTATGTGTATAAGTATACATGTATGTGTATAAAGCTGTCTATCATATATATATATGTGTGTGTGTGTGTGTGTGTGTGTGTGTGTGTGTGTGTGTGTATGTTCCTTTATTCATCACTTTCATTTAAAAGACAGAGGAATAAACAAGTTCAAAGTTAAGCAGGAAGTATCAAATGTTTCAAATGTGGAAAGGAGTTTCCTTTCTGGGAGAGAATCATATTGGATCGCAGGTCTAGAACTGAATGGATCTCAGAGGACATCTACTTCAACATCTTTATTTTAAAAATTATGAAACTAAGGCCCAGGGAGGATATCTAGTAGATGCTATAGAAATACCTGTTGATTGATTAAGTGACCTACCTAAGGTCAGACAGATGATTGACTTCACAGTAAGTGTACTTTCCTCTGACCCAGGAGTAAGCGCTAGAAGAGCCGTCTAAAAATGGATAGAACCCTTTCTCATAGGGACTTTTTTCCCTTAAAGATAGCACGCAGCTCTACATTTCAGAGCTGTTTCTCAAACTTTTACTAACAATGGCAGGTTGGGTCCCCCAGAGGATAGCTAAGGATTCTAAGGATAAAACTGAGGAACTGTTCAGTTTGCTGTTTGCTTTTTTTCTTTAAGTGTTGTTACTGCTGAGCCCCCATTAGGTATGTTTTCCATTGTTTTTAAGCCAGAGTTAATTTATAAAAATATATATATATTTATGAAGTAGATATAGCCAACTGATATAAAAACAATCACCCTACAAATCTGGAGAACACTATTCCCCAAACACACCCAGAATATGTGGGGAGAATGTGCATAAAGTTAAAATATTGCAGACCAGTAGAGAACATGTGTGGTCAAAAGGTAAACTCACGACTCCTAATTAATGTCAGTACTTTCTTGAGTCCATGCTTGGTATTGTTATCTGGTTTGAAAGAGGCCATAATCTTTGCCACTTCCTCACCTAGGTGGTTATATTTACTCTCAGTGTATCTTTGGTGTGTGTCTCTCTCTCTCTGATCTTGATTGAAGGCATGGTTTACTATGGTTTACTATGCTTTTGTTGATGGAAGAAGGGAATAAGCATTTATACAGTGCCTTACTACATGCCAGGTCTGGTGTTAAGCATTTTTTACAAATATTATCTTATTTGATGCTTACAATAACCTTGTAAAGTAGGTGCAAGTATTATTCCCATTTTATAATTGAGGAGACTGAGGCAAATGCAGGCTAAGTGACTTGTTCAGGGTCACATAGCAAGTAAGTATCTGAGGCCAGATTTGAACTCAGGAATTCCTAACTGCCCAACCAGCTGCCCCTGATGACATGGGCAATGGGGGTAAGGGGTAATGTAATAGCTCCTCTTTGCCCATTCCCAACCCCTCCTTACTGCCCTCTAGGAGAGACATAAGGGTAAGTCTCCTCAAAGGTACCCCTGAGCCTGGAAGTTCCTGAATTCTGGCTGCTTTGATGCTGGGCTGATCAGACCTACAAAATGGCTTGCTAGTTTATTCATATCCGTACAAAGTATGACTAACCTTCTACAACAAATCCCAAAGTATTTCCTGTGGGGCTTCATCTGCTTTTATCCAATGATCAAAGGACTTCACTCCTTCCAAATTAATTAAGAATAGTAACAATAGCTAACATTTATAGAGTGGTTCAAGGTTTGTAAAGCACTTTATAAATACTATTTCATTTTATTCTCACAATAATCCTTGGAGAAAGGTACTATCATTATTTCCATTCTACATCTGTGAAAACTGAGGTAGACTTGAGTAGAGTGAGTGACTTGCTCAGAGCCACATAGCTAGTAAGTATCTGAAGCCAGATTTTATCTTAGCTCTTCCTGACTCCAGGCTTAGCATTCTATCCTCTAAGCCACCTAGTTACTTCTCAACTAGTTTATACCTTTAATTAATTCAATTGAGAAGCTTGGGACTTCTGTGTTTACATTAAATTAGATTAGAGTGAGGATAGGTAGATAGCTAGATATAGATATAGATAATATATATATACACACAATATATATACACATAAAGATGAATATTTATATATACACATACACATATGTGTCACATATGTATATATATATATATATACATATCAATATACATACTCACAAATATATGAATGATTTAGGTGAGCTATACAACCAATGTCATGAAAGCAAACCTTATGCCTGTAGGAGTTTTGCCTTATATGCTATATATTTCAATTACTTTTTTCTTAAAGAAAATCTTCAGAGAAAAAAAGTAACAATAATAACTCCCATTTATATAGAACTTTAAAGTTTGCAAAGTACTGTGTGTGCCACAATTACCTTTAATAATGTCTTTTTTTTTTACTGTCTCAAAACTAGGCAGCATGTAGAGAATTTATATAATTTATAGGTAGAAATAATTATAAGTTCTGATAACTTATTTGGGTAGTTTTCCCACAGATGAGCAGGCATCCATA
>NW_027556180.1:160423845-160462673 GCF_003287225.1 Phascolarctos cinereus
TTTCATATGCAAGTATTTACTATAAAATGACTCAAATCATTGCTCTACTGCTTCATTTTGTTTTAAGCCTTCCCCCTGGTCTCTTTCTAGCTCACATCTATGATTATGCAACCCTCAAATTGTTCCACGGTGCAAAGGGATCAATACTCAACATTGTTGGAAGAATATACCTCTGAACAAATTGAAACATTATGGTTTGTGGACTATGAAATCACATAACATCACTAGGCATATGCCATACAGCTTCATAGAGTAATCCCCCGATAAAGGCATCATTAATTTCCAGACGCAGTAAGTAGAGTCCACCACAGATGGCCATTCACTTTGATGCTTTTCAATTATCGCATAATATGTGGGCATGTGCAGAAACAATGCTACTAACACACCATCAATAGAGCCCGAACTTGAGAGTTGTTTTCTAGGAGTAGGGATGATCCTTTTACAAAAATCTACAACATTAAAGAGATATGACACATTATGACAAATAATGCTGGGTTGTTTTTTTAGGAGGGTCAAAGGGCATATGGAGGAGTAGAATGTCAAGTACTGAGAATTAGGCCTCCTGGTGTCTACAAGAAACTCAACTCAAAGTATTTCCCTTGTGATTAATATTGGGTCAAAAATATGCTCAATATTCATTATAATGTACAACAAAAGATTCTGTATGTTGCAGGTGGGAGTGTGAGGGGGAATCCAACATTGTAGCACAGTAGATTCCGAGTAAGTTATGGAACCCAGGGGAACTATTTGGGGGTGCTTAAAGTTAATTACTGGCTGCTTAAGGCTTCTGAACATGGATTCTCTAACTTGAGGCTTAAAGAACAACCATCAATCCTTTTTCTGAAGAGGTTAGATGTTACCATTTGCCACACTTGTTATTCAGTTCCAGTCATTAACCAGTAAGTTAGCATTTAATGGAGCCTGGAGGTAGAGGAAAGGGGAGATGGAGATAGAGGAGAAATTTTTTAAAAGGAACTTGTCAAACTTGTTTCACTATCTTAACCAGACTGAATGACTAAATAAATCCCTCAGCCTCAGTTTCCTCATCTGTAAAATGAAAGGGTTTGACTAGGTGATCTCTAAAACCCCTCCCAGATCCTATGAATACTCCATTTTAAACAGAAAAAAAAATGTTTGAGTATCTTGAAAATTAAAGCAAAGTAAGTTAAATCTCTGATTCTTCTTTTTTTCTAAGACCAAAATATTTTGAGTCTGTCACATAATCTGCTTTACCTGGGCAAAGGGGGAAGTCACTTATCAACCCTAATTGAAAGCAGAAGTGAGTTGGAGAAGACAAATTCAATCTTTCCATGGTCCTAATACAACCAAAGAGAAACAAACGTAAGAGATATGCAAAGGCTTATCCAACAGCTTGGGATGGGGGGGGGGGAAGAGGGGAGAGCAGGTCAGATTTACCAAAGGACTCTTTTAAAAAGATAGCATCTTTTGCATAGTAGAATAAGCACTTTGATCATGAAAAGTAACTTTTATCAAGTACCATCCTTTGCAAAAAGTAAAAATGAAGCTTAAAAAAGTCATCTAGGAGACATCAGAGGACTATTTAATAGCATCATATTCAATATTGTATAATAGGTAACACATATGTGTATGTATATATGTGTGTGTGCATACATTGCCTACTGTGCACCATGCACTATGCTAAGTGATTCACAATTATTATCTCATTTGATCCTCACAACTCTGGGATGTGGTTCTATTATTAACCCTATTTTACTAATGAAGAAACTGAGGTAAGCAGAGGCTAAGTGATTTGCCCAGAGTCACACAGATAGTGTCTGAGGACCGATTCGAATTCAGGTCTTCCTGACTGTAAGTCCAGTGCTATTTCATAGCAATATGAAATGGAAAAAGAAGGAATATTTAGCCTTGTTTGTAATAAAAATAAATTTTTTTAAAAACTTTGAACTGGAAATCGTGAATAATTTCTTTTAAATTCAGTTCTATTCATGAATAATCTGACCTAAAACTAGTTTAGTTCCTCTTACCTGTTCAATAGCTTAGCTTGATACTAGCTAGTTGCCTATCTATTGGCCTATCTGTTTAAAATTGTATTGCTCCTTCCTTCCTGGTATTTGTGAGTATTTGCTCTATTTATGAAAGCAGCAATAAGAGTCAGCATGGTGTAGAGAGAGTTGGCCTCTCGGAGAAAATAAAATCTGAGTTCAAGGGAAGCCTCTCATCAATACTAGAGACCGTGGTCAACTAAACTTCTCACTGTTCTAGATAACTCTAAGCCTTTAAGCCACAGAGAGGTGCAAACATGCACTGGCAGAAAAAACTCCCTTAATACCTATACCTACCCTATGAAAGGACAAGTTATAAACAAAGTGCTTAACATTAGAGGTTGAGAGCTGAACTAGGCTTTGAGGTCATCTAGTCCGAATTTTTCTAGAAAAGGTAAATAACTTAACCAACTTCACACAGGAAATAGGTCACAGAGCTAGGTGTGGAAACCCTGATCTTCCGACTTCCAGTTCAGCATGCAGTGGATAGGTATCACTGAGCCTAGAGCCAGAAGAGCTGAATTCAATTCTAACCTCAGACCAACACTAGCTGAGTGACCTTGGGCAAGTAATTCTATTTACCTCAGTTTCCTCAACTGTAAAATATGAATAATAGCAGCTGTCTCCAAAGGTTATTGTCAGGATCACATGCGATAATATTTATAAAGCACTGAACACAGTGCCTGGCACACAGTAGATTTTTAATTTAAATGCTTGTTTCCTTCCTTTCTTCCTTCCTCCTTTCCTTTCTTTTTCCCTCCTTCCTTCCTCTTTCCTCTCCACCAATGCTGCCTATTGTTTTACCAACACTCTTTCAATAGAACATGGCTTTTTTTTTACCTTTGATCATAAATACCTACCAATATTTAATATTTTCTTTTGGAGTGGGAATATTGTAAATCCCAGCTAATTTAGAATAGCTCAACTAATCACCCAGTAATTAAATAATAATGTGCATTGAAAATTACAGTAGTGATGACTAATTTTTGTAGGTGTTAAAACCACAAAACCAGCATCAGGCCACTTCTCAGAGTCACACCATTTTCTCCTTTCAGGTTCTTAATTTGAGAAACCAGAAGTGTAGAAGGAGGAGACAAGAGGGGAACAAGAAAAAAGAGAGTAAAGAAGAAAGGAAAATGGAGGTGAAGAAGAGGTTTGGAGAAGGAGGCACAGGAGAGGGAGGGGGATGAGAAGAGAAGAGAGGGAGATAGTAGTGGTGGTGAGGTGGGTGGCAGATTCCTATGGAGAACTTACATAAGGGCTTGGACAAGAGTCACACAGGATGTGCAAACTGAGATAGGTTCAGATCTGCATCATTCCAGGAAACCACATTGAAGAGTTGACACTGGAGCAAATATTAAAGTCTGTGAATCACTTGACATATTTATATTCTCCTTGTGATTCTAAGGAAGATATAAATGTGTAGTGGAAAGAGCTTCAACCTGGAATCAGGAGAAGCAAAAGTTTCAATCTTGCCTTCTGTATGTAACGCATGAACAAGTCCCAGCTTTTAGACTCAGTGTCCTCATTTGTAAAATGGTGATAGCGATAGTTACCTCATAGGGATTTTGTGAGAGTCAAATACGATAATGTTTATGTAGCACTTTGCAAAGCTTAAGGCAAAATATAAATGACAGATGTTTTTTATGGTTTTTTGGTATGATGATCTTAATTGGGAAATAATTAAACAAGATTGAGTCAGGTCAAGTAGGAACATTGTCCACATCTTTAGGAAAAATAAATCAAAGCCTCTCAAAGACAGCAGTTATGGTCTTTATCCAAGACAGTAATTAACAATAATCATACCTTACATTTGTAAAGAGTTTGTTACCATTTTCTTTCACATACTTTATTTCATTTGATCCTCACAACTGCAACTCTGAAAGGCACTGAAACCTGTCCTAAGGAGGCCAGATTATAGAAATTAGGATGACTGATTGACTAACATAGGCTAGCCTCTTAGCAGTGAAATTCCTGAAGAGGAAGATTTGTGCCTGACATCTGGACAACTGTTTCCCCATGGCTGATTTATCTGACTTCAATTCAATTCAATGTAATTCAGTTCAATTCAACAAACAATTGAAAGTTATAAACAGATTAGTTCTGCAAGACTGCTTGGAGCACAAAACAAAGCATTTGAGGGGCTTATACTATAATATAGTAAATAAGGGTAAAGATATTATCATTACAGAATCATAAAACTACTATTATTATTCAAGAAAAAGGCAATATAAAAATTGCATTGGCTTGGCTATGGTTTGGGAGCTCATTCATAATAATTTTCAAACCATATAGTCAGCAAATTCTTCAAGTTAATAGATATTAAGCTATATAACAGATACTTTAAAATAGCTATATGTAGAGTGTCATGACCAAAGCTTTGTCCCAGGGAGCCTTCCATAACCCAGAAGTCTTGCATTGCCTTGTGAAGTCTGGAAACTCTAGTCCATTGACCACTTTGATTCCCTTAGCTAGCCATAGGCAATTAAATCTGTTTTCCCTGGTCTAGGAGGCATGCTCACAGAATCTCAATGTGTTCTCATTTTATCCCAAGGTTGAGTAAAATTAGAATGTAAATTCCTTTATTTGATAGTAAGCTGTTTGATGACAATAACTGTCTTCACTTTTGATTTTGTATCCCATACAGTTTTGTATCCTACTTTAGCATATAGTAAAACAATAATTGCTTTTTCATTCATTCACTACCACACTTCACCAACCACTGTGAATCCCAAGGTTGAGAGAATCCAGGGATTGCAGGTGACATGCAATGACCTGAGCTGCAGTCTCTGAGGATGAATGGATGACTCTCTTCCTGCAATGACAATTATGTCCTACCAGGCATTTTCCCCAGGCATTCCCCATTTCCATCATTTCCCCCCATTTCTACCAGGTTTGAGAATTTCTAGTGGTGTATATAGCCTGTAAGTATAAGGGTAGAACCATTAAGTGTCGTTCTTATTATTCTTATCATCATTAGCAATATCATCAACTAATTAAATAATATTCGTATTGTATTTTAAGGTTTGTAAAGCAACTTTCCTAGATTATTTGGTTGATTCATAACAACTCACAACCTTTGAGAAGCAGGGTTTTTTAAATCACTTTTTTTTAACAGATAAGGAAGCTGATGATCAAAGAGATTAAATGGTTTGCCCTTGGTTATACAGCTAATAAAAGTCACAGTCAGTAGTCAAACCCAGATCTTTCCTGACTAAATTAAGTCAAGTGGATGCTCCACCAAATCACTCCTTCTTTCTTTTCAACCTCAATCAAAATAAAGGCAACAGGAAAGAACATTTTTCTTTAATCATTATCTCTCATATTTGACATAGGACCAGACACATTAATTTTTTTATCATATATTTTTGATGGCATTCTTTACAACATTTCCCCCTCATAATTTCTTCTTTGTAATATATTACAGCCTGTATATACCCACCACATACCTCTCTAGTGTCCTTGAGTTGTCCTCAACTTCAATTCCTGATAAAAGGGGGAGGGAACAAGCATTTATTAAGCATCTGCTGTGTTCCAGGTACTATGCTAAACACTTCACAAATATTATTTGATAATGACTGATAAAGGTTGTAATGTCCCATGACTCACAGCTATATACATATGTATCATCACCAATAGATTATTGCTGTTAACAAAGAAGGACCTTTGTTTCAAGTGGAAGCTTGGAGTCATTAAAAGAACTATTTCTCCCAAAATGATCCAGTCCACTCTTCTCCTCTTGTACCACTCTGAGTCCAAGTCATTCTCCATCTGTGACATCTGACTAAGAAATACACATGTGTATATACTGATCAAATATAACTTGGATATCATATATAACTATAATATAAGTTGATCACAAGGTCAATTGAGAACTAGATTAGACCTTAAAGGCCATCGAGTCCACCATCCCAAGATATTATAGATGAGACAACTGAGATACAGAGAAATTAAGTGACTTGCCTAGAGTTATAACAACTAATACATGTGTGAAGTGGGATTTGAACGCAGGTCCTCCTAACTTCACATTTGCTGCTCTATCCACTATGCCATGCTTCCTCTCATCTTTATATCATCATCTGTATAATAACCATTCTTCTGAATGATCATGAATCTCATTTTGGAGCTTCTGCAATGGTCCAGGACTTGATGGAATCAGCAAAATGTCAGTCGGCAAAAAGTATCTGGAAGATGTCATCATTTATAGGCAATTCCTGCTTGACTTGGAATCTGCACAGGATCTCCTCCATGATGGTAGTGAACTCATTTGGAGAGCATATGTGTGTCTGTGTTATGCCTCACTTGATATTAATGATCAGAGGGTCATTGGATAAGGTTATCTTAGGATCATGATTTGTGGACAGTTAGACTCAACCATTGAGTAATGACAGCTCTCATATTGGAGTCTCTGCCATGTATTGGAGCTTGATGTAATCCGTAAAATGTCATCTGTAAGCAGGAGCATATGGGAAATTTCACCATCTAGGAAATTGGTCTTCCTTTTGTTCTATGCAATAAACATCCTCCAAAACCGTGACAAAACCCCTAGCAAAAATACCTCTTCTTGTAATATCCCTTACTGAACATTAAAAACCAGAGGGTAAATGAATGTGGCCAGAGAGAGAGACAAAGAGAGAAAGAGAGAGAGAGAGAGAGAGAGAGAGAGAGAGAGAGAGAGAGAGAGAGAGAGAGTAGATATCTTATGGTAAGATATACTTCAAGTTAGTACTTTACTCTACTAAATAAAGTGCTTTTTACAATCAGCAGTAAGAGCAGCAGGATCCTATAGTCTACGCCTTTCAGGCATTGACAACAATGTCAGATATGTCAGATATGACTGAAAATATGTGGTCTGCTGTTGAATAGTATTTGTGAGTGCTGAATCTCTCCCTGTTCCCTTCTCATACCTTCATCATGAATGTTGTTGGTACCTGTGTAGACTGTTTACACAAAAAATCAGAAAGTTGGGAAAATATGCATATGGGCCCCAAAATTATTGATGTTTTCTAAATCTCCTTATTCTGGCACTAACAAATTCCATATTTTTTTACAAGCACTGGATATTCTGTTTACAATATATTAAAAATTGATCTGGGTATTCATGATTTAACACAACAAAAATGTTTGTTTTCTTTAATGCCATTTCTATTTCCACATGTAGTAAAATCCAAATGTGATTTTTCCACTGCCGGTGATGCAGAAAATAGTTTGTTAAAATGATATAATGGATCCATTCGTTTTTTCCTATTTGTTGTCCTCCTTCCAGTTTCATCATCAAATGGTTTCAGATTGATCTATACTACTTGGGTCTCTCTAAGTTTTTTTGTAAACCTGTTTTTCCCTCCACCATGAGTCTTTCTTGGAAAGTGCTCATAATCTTCTATTGTACTCTTTTGTAAAATTTTACAAATGAGTTTAGATTCTGGTTTGTGGTTGCTTTTTCTTGCCCTCTCTGCTCGGAAAGATGAATGAGCAATTGTAGGCTAAGGTCATTTCTAGGCACTTTATTGATTCCCTCTTTATATGAATTCATTTATATCAGTTAAACTTTTAAAAATGGTGATAATCAGTGTCGATGTCCTTCCTTTTATCCAATTCCCATTTTTTAAGTTTCAATGACTGGTTTAAATGTATTAAATTGGAATTGTTTAATCACCTGCCACCATATCTTCTCATTTTTATTCTCTCTTCTTCTTCTTTTTTTTTTTCTATTTGCTCTAACAATGGTCCAACTAGATATATAGGAAGCTGAGATGATTTGGGAACTTTTTTCACTCTGATACCCAATCAATCTCTTTCTGTTAAAAAAAAGTTATCAGTGTAATTTTTGGGATGCTATTCTGTGCAAGCCCTATCTATTCCTTCCCAATGTTCTCCTCAGTTGAAGAATATATTCATCCTATACAGGCATGGTGCTTCTGTGAAGTCTATAAGTCATATTTTCCAGTATATTTTTCACCTTCATTATTACCTACAAATTAGCTTTGCACTGAAATAACTGAATATTAAACTATATGTTGATTTAATTGGGAGAGTCTTGGGAAGTTCATCATAGAAATTTTTACCTCTTCACCTTCTGAAATATGTCAGTACACAATTTGTAGTTAAATTTCTGATGCATCATGAGCACTGCAGACAAAGTAGTCCATGAAATGATGCTTCTTATTACTTCATTTATTTGTCTCCCCAAGGAGAACCTATTTGTATCCCTTCCATTTAGCCAAAGCCTCTGTGCTGCTCAGTATTAGGATGAGGTCCATAAGGGGCCACTGTACTTCTAGCCTGGGGAGAATGGGGAGGCCCCCTCTAAACAATAAAAATGTAAAAAATGAAAATGTAAAATGATAAGAAATTCTGATAAATCTTCATGAAAATGGAAAAAATGGAGAAACTGCAGATATAAATTGTTTCATGAAAACAATAAATCATAGATAACTTTAAAAGTACTTTGCAAATACTAGGGTTTAGATTTGAACAATAATGAGGCATCTCAGAAGCAAATATCTTGCCTTTTAATAAGCCAGTCTTAATGGCAACAACAAACAATACCCTGAGCATTTACTTTGTATGGGCAAGAGTTGAAGAGTAGGAAGAACAGAGAAATTGAATCAAAAGCCAATGTAAAGGATAAGACACTGGATTTTCTGTTCAAATAGAAAAAAAAATAAGAGTTAAATGCAATGACCTGGAAAAGAGCAGTTGAAAAAATAATATCAGGGTATATATAGTATATCTGAAAGAAATAGCAAAATGATATTTTTTCCCTTTCTTTTTAAAAGGAAATTCTCAACTGAGAAATCTCATTAGGTAGTGTCAAAGAAAGATCACACAGAGCCTTTCAAGATCCCACAGTTCCCCAGGTATGTAAGACTCTGTACACTTTCTGGATTCCCTAGCAAAATAAGGAAGTTCAGCAACTGCTGACCAAAGGGAATTAATGATCTATATTTTAAAGTTATTATTAAGGCTTTTATTATGACTACAGGATTCCAGTAAACAAAAATAGATGAGAAATATATTAGAGTGTATCATTTTTCACCCTTGTGCATTCCTTAATTATATCTACGTCAATACATTTTTTAAAAGTTAAAATTTACTGAGATTATGCCTTAGTCTCAATGTACTCTAAGCAAAAGAAAAATAACTTAGTTAACAGATTTAAATGATATCAGGAGTTAGCCAAATGATAAAAAATAACAATCCAATTTATAATTAACAGATAATAATGACAGAAAATGTTGCCTGTGCTTATCTGATGAGATTTAATCTCTGAAGGCTGAATAGATGAGTAATATCTTGCCAATAGGTACTTGTCTGAAAAGCCAAGATTTCTAGGTGATGCCACCATGTTCCTGAGCCATGGTTAATTGCTTCAACTGGAAGTTATGCTGATACCAAAAAAGAGTTCCTATGAATACCTATCTTTAATCTAACTTTAAGGATAGAAGAATTCTGAAAAAATTGAAAAATAATTTATGGCAGACCTGTAGTATTATTGTTTGAGGAGTCCGTGAGGAGCCTGAGAGTTTTAACTGTTATTCTAGAGAGAGGGCAAAGAAAAAATGTCTATGAGAACTTATTTCCTAAGAATTAAATTTTGAAAAAAATAAAGAGAATTCTTGAGGAAAAAAACTTTAGCGTCTTGAAAAGACTATATTTCAAAAATGGGGGAAGAGTCAGAAACTGTAGGGATGATTAAAGATACAGATGAATGTATTCATTATATAGAGGCATGGTGCTTCTATGAAATCTGTAAGTCATATTTTTCAATGCATTTTTTTTTACCTTCCTCATAGCTACCTCTGCATTGAAGTAACTAAGTATTAAATCCTATTTATCAAGGTAGCCATAGAATTTATGTCTTTATGTCATCATCTATTGCACTGTTAGTAAATAAAATAACTAGTAACTGTGATGTGTATTAAAGCCTAGGCAATTGGAGGTTGGATTTATATATGTATATAACGTATGGAGAGAGACAGAGATAGAGAAACTGATAGAGACAGAGATAGAATCAGATGGGAAAATACATATCACTAGTTAGATTATAAGAACATAGCATCTGAGAAATAGGACTAAAAGAAGTAGTTCAACCTTCACATTTTACAGAGGAGGAAAATGAAGTCTAGAGAGGGGAAGTGACTTATCCAAGTTCATAGAGGTAATAAAAAGCAGGGTCAAATAATAGGGTAAAGTAGTGAAAGTACTGGATTTGGCATCAGAGGACTGGGTTCAAAACCTAGATCTATTCCTAATTTCACTTAAATGCCCCAGGATTTTCAGTTTCCTTAAGTATAAAATAAAGTGTTTGGTACAGTTATGCCCAAAATTCCTCATAGCTCCAAATCTATGATCCTTTGATTCTATCCCAGGAATTCAATACTTGATTAAAAAAAAAGTTGAAATTATAGCAAGAGATCTCATCAGGTTTACGTCTGTATTATATTCTTAAAACAACAAAATGAAAAAAACTCTCCAATAATATTATCCACTAAATGTATTCCCTGAATATGTTCTAAAAATTTACCAAAAATATTATTATTTTATAATTTGTCAGCCTTCATCTACTAGTTTTCATCAGGATTACATCTGTATTATGTTTTTAAAACAAACAGACAAAAAAATCCTCTCCAAAGATATTATTCATGGAATGTAATCACTGGATGACATATTCCAGAAAGCGACAAAAATTGATTTGTTCTAATTTGCCAGTTCTTATCTACTAGCTCTTAGAGAGACAAGGAGACTAGACATTCTGGTTTCCAGCATCCCTGAAACAGTTTTCATGAATTACAGTAAATCAAGTTCATAAAAATTCTAGATGTATTGCAAATATCATTTTCTCTTACTTCTCCCCCCAAATTACCTACTACCCCCTCCTCTAGAATTTAGCTAAAATAATCTTATAAAGAGATTACAGATATTAATTATTTAAATTTTCTTGAGCTATAATCTTAGTCTTATAATATTCTAGATAATTTCGTAACAGAAGAAATGCTTATTAACCATCAATCTTGAAAAGCAGCAGCATCCTCAAAACTTTTAGAGCTACAGATGGCATGCCTGTTATAGCATCAAAACAAACTGCTAAAGTAGCCAACTTGTAATGATCTTTGCTCCAATTAATACTGCTTTTGTCTTAGTGGAACTTTAATTCATAAAATTACCCCCCATGCAGACCTGAACATCATTCAGGCAACTGTTTAGCAGTGAAATAGCTTTCATAGAAACAGATGGCATCAATAAGTAAAATCTGCATAATACCCACTTGAACTGAAATCAAAATGGGAATTCAGATCCTAACAGGTAAATGGAGGGAGGAAAGCAAAGAAACCAGAAGAGAGGGCTCTCAAGCACAATCTGAATAGATCAAGAAAAAAATCCTCTCAGTGACTCTAGTCCAGACCAATGAAAAACAAAAAAAAAAAAGATTTTTTAAAAGTATTTTTATTAAGATGCAGAGGATGGAACATAGGCTGTATTATGAAAATATTCGAATGCTTCTTGCCATCCTTCTCACGTCAATGCTCCATTCTTTCATCTCTGTGTCTTTGCACAGGATGTCCCCTATGCCTGAATGCAGACCTTCTTTATCTCTAACTCTCAGACTCTACAGTTTCCCTGAACAATCAACTCATTACCTTCTACAGGGGTCCTTGACTGAACCCCCAGCTGCTACTGCCTAGCAAAATTACCTTTTACTATATTTTGTTTCCTTTTGCATAAGGTTCGAGATGGATATGATGGGGAAAATCAGATAGATATACATACATATCTACATATGTATATGATTGCATACATGTCTACATATGTATATGTAGACATATATGCACATATACATATATACATATGCATGTGCGTGTGTGTGTGTGTGTGTGTGTGTGTGTGTGTGTGTGTATACACACACATGCAGCTAGGTGACATAGTGGATAGAAAAGAAGACTTGGAGTTAGGAAGACCTGACTTTGATTCTAGCCTCGGACACTTACTAGCTATGCAACCCTGGGCAAGTCACTCAACCAGTTTGCACCTCAGTTTCCTCATCTGTAAAAGGAGGTCAATAATAGCACCTAACTCATAGAGTTCTTGTGAGGATCAAATGAGATAATATATGTAAAGCACTTTGATGCCTCAAAGCACTATAAAAATGCCAGGTATCATGTTGTTTTATTGTTGTTATTATTGTAGAATATTTCCTCAAAAACAGGGAACCTTTCATTATTGTCTTTGTATTGTGTATTGTTGCTAATAACAATTGAATCAGAGAAATTGGTCCAAGTAACCATAGATGCACTTTGTAAAGCCTGCTGCTATACGCAGCCCTGCCTCTGAGATACAAGGTCATCTCTGGAGACTCTGCTCCCAAAGCAAAAGCCAGTTCTTGATGACCCTTTCTCTTTGCCCTGGCCCAAGTTCAGCTCACTGTATCAAAGCAGTGTGGAAATGCCACCATATGCTGCCTCTCAGCACATGTCCATTCCAACCAGCGACAGAAATTGTTTCACAGATGGCAGTAGGTTTATCATAATACAACTTTGCTGGCTCCATTGTAGTTTGGCCATCATGGGTTATTCATTGTTGGTGAGGCTGTCAAAGCTAAGTTGGTGGCAGGTCTACTATCAGTATTATGTGTTGTCTGGAAATGAAGCTTACTATCTTCATGGCATTAATATTACACACTCACCAATCAATGAGAATTAGCTATTCTAATGTAAATACTATAATAACATAAAACTAAGGATGATTTTCTCCAAAAATCATATAAGAATGTTTCTGTGTTTCCAGTTTAGAACAATTACCCACTTCAAGTCATTTTCAGTGTCATAGAAGACTGGCCAATGAGGTCCCAATTCTGAGAGCATGTATGTTCTTGGTATCTATATGGAGGCCTGGGAAAGCTACATCCCAAAATATTTGAAATGGAGGGGGCTGGCTCTTTACTTCAGAGCATGTGTAAGTATTCTGAAAATTATTTCTTATCTGCTTACTTAGTTCCTGATGAGAAAAAAGTCTATTGGTTGGCTACTGAGACAAAACTAAGTGACCAAAGATATTAGCCAGTCAAATTACTCTTTCACGAGGGAAGACAGGATGTAAGCATCTGGAAAAGAGGAGAGAGGCCCTCTGAGCTTTTCCACCCTATCCAGCATGTGGCCTGTGAGACATAGCCTGGCTATTTTTTTGTCTCTGTTTTGTCTATTTTTTTCCTGCTCTGAAGTGAAACAATGTCAAAAATAGCTGCAATCGTGTGAGTTTTGAAAAGTCAGAATAGTGAGTCACTAGATGGCCAGAAATGGAAGTCCATACCAGAGACTGGCAGAAGGCAAGCAGAGCCCACCGTGCAATGCAGCTTTGAGGCGTGACTTGCTTTATTAAGCACCTACTATATGACAGGCCCTAAGAAGATAAAGAAAAAAATTAAACTCTCCATTATCAAGGAGTTTATATTCTTCCTGGAGGAAGCAACATGCACCCATATAAGCACATATAAAATATGGATTGAAATAGGGACTAGACCTGGGATTTCACTGGTATAAGGAATTTCCCAGATGAAGAAAATTCCTTTGCTGGTGCAAGTCATAGAATTGCCTAGGACACTGAGAGGATAAATGAATTACACAGGGTCACATAGCAAGCATATACCAGAGGTAAGACTTAGACTCAGGTTTTCTGGACTCCAAGGCCATCTCTCTAACCACTACACCAAACTGCCTTTCACATATTAGATAGATAGATAAAACTACCGTATGTATGTATACACATTCTAATAGTTTTTAAAATAATTTAATAATTTATAATTGCACATAAAACTGCAAATCTGCCATACACAACATGCTATTCCTTTCAAATATACAACACAATTATCATGTAAATTTTTCCCTAAATTAAAAATAAAATTTTAAAAATTGAAAAAACTATCAAAACCAATTTATAATTGTAACAATACATAATTATACTAATAATAATCAAATACTTTTAATGTCTGTACACACATTTTAATCGGAAGACAATAGCAGTTGGGGAGGTTAAGGAAGGCTTCCCATAAGAACTGACATGAGAGCTGAAATCCAAAAGGCAAAGGTGAGGAAAAAGTACATTCCAGGCATGACAGACCTACTACTGTGCAGAGATTCAGAGAGGAGATGTTATGTCATGTGAAAGGAACACCAAATCCCAGACTGGCTAACCATGAGTGAGTGAAGACAGTAATGTATAATAAAGTTGGAAAAAGTCAGTTGGATTCAGTTTGTAGAAGGCTTCAAATGCCAAACAGATACTAAAAGTAATATTGGAGTTTATTGAGCAGGGGAGTGGCATGGCCAGATCTAGGCTTTGGGAATACCACTTAAAAATAAATAGTAAATACATGTTGGCACTGTTGGAGATTTCTCTATGTAACATCTACCCCATGAATAAACAAATCTATAAAATAGAGACTAAACTAATATGCCATATGACCCACATTCCAACTTTTAAAGAAGTTATTACCGCTCAGAATCTCGAGGTAAGGGAAAACTGCAGGTCACTTACCTGGTGGGATTTTCCAACTGGAAATAAGGATTATATCTAATTGCTTGCATAAATTTCTCCTGAGCAACAACAAAATGTCAAAAGCCACCACCCCTTTCCCATAAAAGCCAGTATTAATATATTCTAAATGACAGAAAAGAGCACTGAGAAGGACCTCTACTGTAGTAACTATTAGTCCTTTTTGCTAGCAAGACCTTGGCTGAAGTCATCTCAGAGTAGCTGTCATTGATTGCATGAATCACAGTGTGGTTTTAGAACACAAATAATACAGTATGCAATATACTCTGCATGGCAAATACGAATCTCAGAAAAGAGTAAAAAGACCTCAAGGTTGTTTCCATAGACCTCATTCAAGGAGCTTTTAGCATTTACACATGGGAGATTTGGAAACTACTAAAAAAAGTGAGTTAGACTAGCTATGTACATTGGTCACATCCTAAATTGTTGTCTCTACTACAGTATAATTGGATTCTTAGAGGGAATAGCATTATACATCATTAACAACAGATTCAAAAGAAAGTTTCAGACAGGAGAATGCTGGAACCACCTCTTATTGGCTAGTGAGAACTGATTATTAAATTATCATTTCTTATTCCTTATTCGGCAATTTAACAAATTCTCCATTTCATTGGTCCCAGCTATGTTGCTATCTCCCTCTGTTGATGACAGGGCAATTGCCTAATGGTGCCAGTGAGCTGCATTTAAACCTCAAAAATGGACAAACATTACAAATCAGGGCTTGGTTTATAGTTTTCCTGATTATCTAGACTTAAGAAAGTGATGGAGAAAAATCTTAATCATGCAAATTAAACTTAAAAAATATATATGTTGGGATGTACATATTTGTTCTAAAATAAGAGAGTTAGTTGGTAAACATTTACCAGAATATCTGTGGTCGCATGAGGGGTACAATAACATTTATTCAAGTCCATGTTGTTATGCTGAAGGATACAACACAAGGCCTTGGCATGGCTGGAAGGATTTCCTTCTGGGCATTTGGAGGCCCTCTCATAGCTCATTTGTTAATAGAAAAGTTGTAGGCAGTTATGTAGTAGACAGAGATATGGGTCCAGAGTAAGAAGATATGGGTTCAAATTTGTGTGACTGTGAACAAGGCATTTTATGCCTTTGGGTCATTGTTTCATTTATGAGATCAGAGAGTTAGACTAGATGATCTCAAAGATCTTTTCTGTACACAAGTAATATGACTATGGAACATCAACAAATGTCCCTTGGAAAGCAACAAGCTTGCCGTGAAAAGAATGTGGGCTCAGAATTCAGAAGACCTGAATTGAAATTCCATCTCTTATGGTTGCTACCTGTATGACCTTGGGCAGGTCACTTAACCTCCATAAGCCTTTTCATCTATGTAATGAGACCATTGCATCTGATAACCTCCACAATCCTTTACAGCTTTAAATCTATGATCCTAGTCTTAGATATGAATATAAATTCCATTCTATTCTCTACATTCTGATCAATTGCTCCTAAAACAAGGAAACATGGAAGTCAAAGACAATTATTTGTCCAGACCAGTCTGATCTAGTGCATCAGGGGAATTCTATCCAGAGTCAAAAAATTTCATTAGCAATATAAGAACTATCAACGAGGTTGTTGTTTGGACAACAGTATGTCTAATGATCAGCAGATAAGAAAAGAAATAGAAACGCTAATCAAGATAATTAAGATATGCTTTGGAAAGTTCGAATGCATTATTTTTTCAGCATTTCTAAAGTACCTACTATGCAATAGATACAGTATTAGATGCCAGACAAAAATGGTACAGTTCCACAGACACAGGAGAGAAGTTCACAAAATTTTATTACATCTCACAAAAGTGGAGGAAAAAGGATGCCAACAGGAAATAATCTCTATATGTGTCCCCCATTGCCCTTAATTCAAGGACGGCACACAGTGGTGTGACTTCTGGACAAAGAACTTTGCAACAGTATTTTCATTCTGGTCAAGCATCCAGAGCTCCTTGACACTCAAATTTATATAGAATTTGGCCAACAGCTCACTGGCACCATTAGGCGACTGCCCTGTTATCAACAGACGAAGATAACAACATAGCTGGGACCAATGAAATTGAGTATTTATTAAATTGCCTAATAAGGAATAAGAAATGAGGTATAAAGATGTAAGGAATTTAACTCTAATTATGCCAGTCCAGCAAGAGAGTGGGAGGTGGCTAAGGGTAATATCAAATCTCTGAGTTCACTAGCTTTGGCATACCAGCATCTTGGGGTTGGGGGGGGAAGGGTATGGCTATACCAAACAAACCAAATCAGATCAACAGTCCTTGCCTTCAAGGAGCCTACCTTCAACTGTGGAGAAATAACATATGCATAAAAATTGAATACTAAATAAATGCAAAATAATTTCAGGGGATCACTAGGAACTGAGGGATTTGGGAGATAGCTTCTTCCAAGTGATTTTGTTTGAGCTGACCTTTGAAAGGAGTTAAGTGTTCTAAGTTGGCCCAACAGGCAAAGTTCTTGTTGTTGTTGCTATTGCTTAGATCCCAGAGGTAGCCATTAACATTTCTTGTATAAGAGTAACAAGGTCACACTTACACCTGAAGATCAATTTGACAACTGTGTGACAGATGGATGGGAAATGGAGGGGCCAAAGGCTGGGAGACCAATTAGAAAGCTAATGTCATAGTCCAAGTAAGAATACATAAGGACTTGAGCTGTATAGGTAGCTATGTAAGTAGAGAAAAGAAAATTCATATAATATACATGGTACAGGCAGAAGCAACAAGGCTTAACAGCTGACTGAATGCAAGGGGTAAAAGAAAGGAAATCATCAAGAGTGATTCTGAAAATGGGACTGAAAAATTAAATGAATGTGGGTGCTCTAAATCAAAATAGGTAAATTAGGAAGAGGGCAGGGTTTTGGGGTGGGGGAGAGGAGTGGATAATGAATTCTGGTTAATTTCAGATGTTTCTAGGACATCCAATTAGAGATGTTCATAAATCAGATGTTAATGTGAGGCCAGAGTTCAGGGTTGGATGTAAGTCATCCATATAAAGATGAAAGCTAAACCCATGGAAGCTGATGAAAGCTCTGCTGTACAAAGAGTATAGAAAAAGAAAGGGTCCAGGATGGAACTCTGGCATACACACAAATATAGGACATGTCATAAGAATGATGACCCAGCAAATAGGATTGAAAAGGAGCAGCCAGGGCAGTAAGAGGAGAATCAGGACAGAACAGTGTTTGGAAATTCAGGGAGACGAGGGTACATAACATGTTGAACAAATATGATATAAAGGTCTTCAATCACTTCCATATTCTATCCAGACATGAGAATTAGACTCTCAAGTGACTTCTAGAGTAGTTCTATCAGCATCACCTATTGGCCCTGCTGACCAGAGATAAAAGCAAACCTCACCAATAGTAAATAACCATTGAGGTGAAACTAGACTATAGCCAGTAAAGTTGTGGTATGATAAGTAACCTTCCATCAGTGAACAAATTCTCACGAAGAGTTGAGCTAGATGCATAGTGCATAGTGGGATTCCCACACAGCTATGATATGATGAAATGAATCTGGGGTACTGTTCTTTTGGAGCAAAAGAATGACCTTGAGTCTTACAGCAGAGTTGTGATTAGCAATAGCAGCCACAAATCAAAGAGCAATCTTCATGTATGTTCAGCACAGAAAAGATTATTAATCACAACTCAGACTTCTAAGATAGCAAGAATTACAGGTGGAGGCCACATCTTCAAATAAAAATAACCTATATGTTATATACGTTACACCCAATAGGCAAAAAAATTATCCATCATACTGAGTCTTTTATTAACTAGTAAAATATCTTACTACAATCAATAATAAAGAATAAGATGTTAAATATCAATTCTTTGCTATAGAAAAGATTGTAATAATGTATAATATGCTTATTAGACTTAAAACACTATAGTCAACAGCAAATCATGTTAGAAAAGTAGCAGTGACTCGTTATTCACTTAAAAGTTTTAAAATGTGAAAGCTCTACTTTTTATTAGCATTAACTTGGATTATTTTCATGTGCACTCTGCTAATGCAAGGTGGGAAATGTCAGCATGTTAGCTTCATTCTCTTGTATAAGGTGAACCTGGCATAACATAACATCAGAAAAATGCAACATAATTAGACCCCAAATTCATAAAGGAATTCTATCCCTTGGTTCTAAGGTGGTGACAAGTTAATATACAAACTCATTGACTGGCTAATGGACTTATACTGTATTTTTTCACATGGGGTCGATTGAGCTGTGCTCGATCAGTGGGAGAGACAAAAACTACCCTCCCAGCTGGTGGCCATCTGCCTAAGTGACAACTGCCAGATGGAGGAAAGAGGATAAAATCAGGAATCAAACATTAAATAAAAGAAAATTTCTTGGAAAGCAACATTGACTTAGATTATGAATATGACATTCTAAATGTCTTAGAAGTTCTCATTTGCAATTTTTTGAAAACAAAACAGAGATAACATAGAATTCCTGTATGAATGTATCTGGTGAGTTGGTCATGAAATGTTCTGTGCTTGCTTCCTACAGAAAACAGGCTGTACTGATTTACAAATGTTCTTATTGTTCCTTTCAAACTTCAAACTCTGATAGATCAAAGAATCAATAAATAAAGTTTGCTTCTTCTGAAACAGAATCTATTTTCACTCTACCCTAATCATAGTGCCAATTGTTGTTGGTAGCAGTATTCCCCAAACTAGTTGTTCTGACCCTCTCACCTGTGAGTTGTCTAACCATGGGAGTTCAACTCAGAACATAGGAAGGGATGAAAAATGACAGAAGCTACCTCAACACTCTCTACCAGACTGGCAAGTCAGGGAAGAAAAGGGTCAGGATAAATAAAAAAATTCAGATACTTGGCCACCTTTTTTTTTCCCCATTTCCCATACTTTGAAGGAAAGCACGAGAAAATCAAGTTATCAATTTCATTACATTTCACTTTTTTAGAGGAGTTTCCCTCGGGACTTTATTATTCAGGACTCAATTCTTTCCTCTGCAGAAAACATTTAGCTAAAGGTAGTAGGATGATGTTAAAGAACATACTGTTATTAACAAAGGGAAAATAGTAATTAACAAGAAGAAGATTAAGTAGTCTGGAATGTAAACAGACTTTATTTTCCCCCTAAAGAAATTTAAATTGTGGATGAAAGGAAATATAAAAAGGCATTGTTACTATCATACATCTCCCTAATCAAATCCAGTTCAAATGCATTAAATGAACATTTACTTAAAGTGGATTTAAGGATGGAAGGTAGAGTTAAAGGAATTAATTGATAACCAAGGATATTGAGGTTTTCCTTTCATTAGTGGAGCATGGATTGCAGGATATGCAGCCTCTCAAAATCCTAGATTGTCTTAGCCTTGAAAGTATCATCTCCAGTGCAAGGCAAAGATCAAATCTTTATATCATTAAGTTCTTTAGCTCTTTATCAAAATGTTTATTAATTTAATGCCAGTTGAGATGAAGTTTTTGAAGGGAAGACACAGATTTTCTTCTGCTAAGGACTGAAGCTATAACCATCCCTTTTTTCTCCCGTCTTGGATGGACCTTGGGTCAGACCAAACACAAGCTGCATCTGAGCTGGCAGTGCTGAGGTGAAAATATCCGATTAAGAAAGACAAATGTGATCCCTCTAATTTGACATTTTCTGAAGTGTTCAGTTTGGTTTCAACATAATTGCAAAAAGATGCTCTAAAATATTTTTATTATATTTACATTTCCGTCCTCCAAGCCTTTTTGCTTATATTTTCCATTTGTGTATAACCACGTACTCTTTCTACAATGTTTGTATAATGGAAGTATGCACAGAGAGACACACAAATTATGCAAAACCACTACTATTTATGCTTTTAAAAATTTTAAAGAACTAAAACTTAACATTAGTTTTAGTTTTAAGTTCTACCATGAAAAAGAGAAAATAAGTTCCATTCAGTCAGCATGTTTAACTGCCAGATTTACTTCTAAGAAAATAATGGATACCAGAAGACCTGGAAATCTCATACAATTCCTACTATGGAAATGTAGCTATCCATCTTCTATAACATGTAATGATTCTGGACTGGAACTATACACAGATGTCTATATATTACTACAAAGCTAGGAAATCTGAAGAGCAGAAAAGATAGGTAAGAGTAATTTTATAAATAGTGAGTTTACATACTTACTTTTATGTATTCCATATTGAGTAGTCATAGGGCAGGTTGCACTGAACACAGAAAAAAAAACCTATATTCTCAAACCAGGTGCATAGAAATTAAATTTTAGAGCATTTTCTGGTAAGCAAAGAAAAACCAATTGCATTATTCCCCAAGTAGTTTTTACTTGAGATGGCTAATAAAACAAACATCAACTATCCCTAACGATTTCAAAATCCGGAAAATATCATGGAGTCAATTCACTATTACCCTCCATGTGGATTATCCACATTCAATTTTAAATCCTTGCCTGGCTTCCTCTAGTATACTCTTGGGCCATTTTCCCCTTTCTCCTGTGGAATTATGTGTGTATATGCCTACATATTACATATACATAAACAACATATGTGTTGTTTGGTTGTTCTTCAGTCATATCTGACTCTTTGTGACCCCATTTGGGGTTTTCTTGGCAAAGATACAGAAGTGGCTTCCCATTGCCTTTTCCAGCTCACTTTACAGATGAGGAAACTGAGGCAAACAGGATTAAGTGACTTGCCAAGGGTCACACAGTTAGTAAGTGTCTGAGGCCAGATTTAAACCCAGGAAGATGAGCCTTTGTGACTCCATGCCCTGTACTCTATCTACTGTACCACCTAGCTGCCCTATACATATATGTATAGATGTGTAATACAACATATGTGTATATATATACATATATATGTGTGTATGTGTGCAATGTTTTATAGAGAGCTGTAATACCTATAAAGAAATATATATATATATATATAAATAGTGCATGCATATATTTGTGTGTAGTCTTACTCTGATGCCTCACTGTGGCATCAATTGATAAGCATTAATTAAGCATCTACTATATACCAGACACAGTACTAGGTGCTAGGGATATAAAGATAAAGATGAAATGGCTCATTTTCTTTACCAGAGAAGATACACATAAATATATAAAAAAAACATGCAAAATGAATACAAGGTAATTTGTGGAGAGATGCACAAGCATCTGGAGTTTCAGAAAAGACCTCATCCTGAAAGTGATGCTTGAGCAGAGCTTTAAAGAAAATCAGGGACTTTAAGAGGTAGAGGTGAGAGAAAACTCATTCTAGGCTTAGGAGAATAGCCCAAGTAAAGTTACAGAGAGTGGTATGCTGATAAATGTTTAGCAACAAGTTCCCTGGGTGTGTGTGGGGGGACAAAAACATTTTATGTGTATATAGACATGCACATATTCCCAAATGTACATGTGTATATACGTATACACACACACACACACACACATACACACACACACACACACACATCTGTGTGTTTAACTATATTCCACAAAAAGTATTAATACAGAAAATCTGTAACTACGTACTTTTTGTCTTGTAAATTTGCTTTTTAAAAAAATCACACATAGAAACCCCTGATTTGCCCCTTAGCTGTACTATTTTTACAGAAATTGGCAACTGTATTATCATTGGCTCCATATTTCAACATAGCCTTTCTTGCATCACCATGGATAATCTAGGCTACTGCTGATTTGCCAGTTTTTTCATGCCCTGTCACATTTTCTTGATTGTTATGCTTTAGAGAAATGTTTCCTATTTTTTGCAGTCTCCAAACATTCAGAAATCTTGTCAAGTTTCTAGGGAATTTTCTTGAACTTTTCCTTGGATTTTTTTTTCCTACTGAGACTGCCACAGAGCCCTGGTAGATGTAGTTAAGGCAACACATTGAGCTCTGAAGCCCAATTCTTGCGAGTTATTCAAAGGCATCCATACACAGCCACATGCCATTAATAACAATCAGTCAATCAAAAAGCATTTATTAAATGCTTACTATGTGCCTGGCACTCTGCTGGGGATACAAGGAAAAGTAAAAACAGTCCCTGACCTCAAGCATCTCATGTTCTAGTAGGAGAGACAACATGTAATTAACTGTATACCAGATTTTTCATGTGTAAGCATATGTGTATGTATATGAGTGTATTGTATGAATATATACATATATGTGTGTGTACACATGCATCATATAATGTATATGATACGTGTGCATGTTCCTTTCATTAATGGAACATGGATTGCAGGGTGTACAGCCTCCTTAAATCCTAGGAATGTGTCTCGGCCTTGAAAGCTTCATCTCCAGGATAAATCAATCATCAAATGGGAAAGAGTAGGAGACACAGAGACAGAGAGACAAACACAGACATGGAGAAATAGACACAAACAGAAAGAGAAAAAGAGACAGAGAGGAGAGAGAGAGAGAGAGAGAGAGAGAGAGAGAGAGAGAGAGAGAGAGAGAGAGCCTGAGTGACAAAGAAAGAGGGAGAGAGAGAGAATGGAAATGTACTAGTGGCTGAAGGCACTGGGACATTAACAGAGCACTCTAAGCTTTGAAAAAAAACAACTTTAAGTATATTATCTCTTTTGATCAATTAATACAGAAATCTCTCTGTTCTGGGATTATCAGTGATGGTTCCTAATCTAGACATCTGAGTATCTTCTGGAGTTATGATTCTCCCTCCCCCCACCCCCATGCCTCTGTACCACAAATTATATTTTGTAAAAGGCTTGTCAAATGGAATGGAATGGAATCTGCAGAATGATCTTCAAGTTAAGACAGGAAAAGTAGAGGCTGGGAAGCAGGTTGACCTACCAAGGTATTCAATGCCCCTGATAGATGCAAATTTAAGGTACTGTAGTACATTATCCACATTCCAGGTTTGCAATGAATCTGTTTTTTTCTAGATATTACCTAATGTAATGTACAAACTATACTGAATTTTTCAAAATAGGAAAGCTGACTAATGATTTTAAGGTAACATTTATCAAAAGAGAGCCAATCGGAGAGCTAGAGTTCCTTGCTCAAAGACAAAATAAAATAAAATAAAATAAAATAAAATAAAATAAAATAAAATAAAATAAAATCTGACATGCTCTGTATAACACTGAAACACCCTTCCAAGGATGAAAATAATCATTTTCAAGTTATGAGGAAGAGGGCCTCAGTTCCAGATACAAGGCTGTGATCTCCCATGCTTCCTTCCCTCCTTCCTTTTTGCCCTCAACAGACACTAACTGCCTTTATCTTTACTGCTAGGATGAAGCACATGTCTCATTAGAAGAGATCCTTTACTGTGGGCCTCTGGATGAAAATTCCTGAATGAAGCAAATGCTTAAATAGAGGTAGATTTTCATACTATTTAATTCAACTAGTCAGAACATGGAGGAGAGGATGTAACTATTCTCTGCCTGCCATAGAAGATAAAATAAGTTGAATCCTAAAACTACATAATCTCTTACAAAGTGGTAGCCATAACATACAATATGCAAAGTGGAAAGAGCATAGAACACGGAATCAGAGGTCCTGGCTTCAAATCCTGATGCTGCAACTTACTACTAAATGACTCTGACAAGTTACAAACTCTACCTCAGTTTCTTCATCTATTAAACTGAAGAAATAGAGGAAAGGGAGTTAGGGAAGATGGCCTCTAACTTCCTTTCTCCTTTAAAAAAAATCTGTAATCTTGACTGTGATTTCATTAAATTTAAGCTCCTTAAGAACGAAATGGTCTTGACTCAGTTGAACACCCAAGCAGTTATTAAGTATTTCGCACGTTTAAAACTCTGTGCAAGGACTTAGGGGCACAGTAATAGATAAACCCAGGTTTCAAGGGGCTTACTGTCTAGATAAGGAAGAAAAGACATGAGTATGAATAGATTTGATTCAAGGGAGTATGTGATGAATGCCGAAGAGAATTCCAGACAATACGCTCTGAGAAATTTAAGAGAGGAGAAATTACTTTAAGCTCAGTGTCCAGAAGGACTTCAAGGCAATAGCACTTGAGTTGGACCATGAAGGAAAGGGGGGTATTTCAGAAGGTGGAACTGAGGGAAGAGTCCTTTTCCAAGGACAGGAGGAATCTTGGGCAATTACACAGAGCTAAGAGAGGACCATAATAAAGGAGGACAGAGTAGTACAGTGGGACTGGAAAATATAGTACCCAAAGGGAAGTAACATGAAATAAGGTTGGAAAGATAGTTCATACTTTATTTACAAGGCAGTGGGGAACCACTAAAGGTTTTTAAGTAGAGATGTGACATGATTAGAGCAGTGTATTAAGAAGATTACTTAGTGGAGAAGGGGTAGAATGGAGCCAGGAAGACCAGCTCATTTTTGTAACTGTTAAAAACAACAAAATAGCATTTTCCACATGGCAAGTATCCAATATGTTTGTTGAATGAATGAATAATGCAAACAAATTACCATAGAATAAAATAACAGGGCATCTCTGCTGCCTGTAAAGCAAATTAGCCTATAAAATTGTTCAAACAAAACTTTGTTAGTCCCATTATAAGGAAGGAAGATGATCCCAGAGTTAGAAGGGTCCTTTCGAATGTAAATAAAATTACATTGTACTTTCCAGTCGTTGAGTCTAAATGCCGTGTTCATCATCGCCTGTAATCCACAGACACCATAAGGGATGGTAAGCTACCTATCCTAGTTCACGTGGTTTTCCTTTTCACTGGTCAGAATTTACGCCCACTGAAACATCAGAATAACTTAAGGAGATTTCATCTATTCCATGCATTCTAAGACTCATGAGACTGGTGATTATCCAGTCCCATGGCATGTGACTCATTGCTTCTATCTGGGTCACCTTCTGAATTAAACCAAGTAAACATCTCCACCAACCAGTTTACTTGAACTGTGGTTGCTTTGTATAAATACTTCAATAGCCACCTCAAATTCAGAGAGCAATGAAATAGGATCACATACATTATAGAGTCATCACATATAACTATAGCATTAAGTAAGGGGGAATGCTCACACTGATAGGTGTACCTATGATTAAGATACAGCATTTAAATTTGACCTAGTAAAAAGTAGAAATGAAATTTAAAAGTCACTAAAGCATTTTCAAAGGTATATAAGAGAACAGAAGGAAGTTTAGAAGGAAACACAGACAAGCATTATAGTTTTGAAACTAAGTGTTGAATTTGTTGTTGTCATTCAGTTATATCTGACTCTTCATGACACTATTCTTGGCAAAAATATTGCAGTGGTTTGCTATTTCCTTCTCCAGCTCATTTTACAAAGGAGGAAACTCAGGCAAACAGGGTTGAGTGATTTGCCCAGGGTCAAAAAACTAATAAGTGTTTGAGGCTCGATTTGAACTCAAGTCTTTCTGACTCCAGGGCTGGTGCTCTCCCCATTGTGCCACTTAGCTTCCCAATAGAACATGTGAAAAAAAAGAAGTATATATAATGAAGATCTGTGGTTTCAGTATAATCCTCTTTTTTCCTGTATTTGTATATGGAAGTGCCCTTATTTATTGGTGTTTGTCAAGTTCAGAATAACAAAAAAAAATAAATAAAAATAATTATTAAAAAAGCATTCTGTCTCGGATATTAGAACAAAAAATTTCATTCTATCTATATGGAAAATTTTCATTCTATCTGTTTCATTCTCTGTATCGCATATGGCATACTGTCAAGCTCATGTTTTTGTTCTAAACCTACCTCTTCTCCTGACTTAACTATATCTGTCAAGAAAATCACAAATCTTCTAGGCACCCAGGTTCATAACCGATGAGTCATCCTTAATTCTTCACCCCCTCTTATCATTTCTCCTTTGACAACAACTCACACAGTCATCCTTTTTTCCCCACTCACATTACAAACACAACCACAGTAGTTCAGGCCCTCATCTCCTCATCTCCTAAGAGGTTTCCCACAATCCAATCTCCCCCCTCTCTGATCCATCCTGCATACAGCTGTTAAACTTATATTCCTAAAGTACATCTAAAGATGTTATTCCTCAGTTCAAAAAGCTTCAATGGCTCCCTATCACCTTTAGGATAAAATTCAAATTCCTACTTGGAATATAAAACATTTCTCAATCTAGCTTCCTCTTTTCTTTCCAGAGAGATTATACATTACCCCATCTCATATACTCTATGTGTGGCCTAATTATTTTTCTTTTAATATCGTAATTCATCGCTTGTCTCCAGGCTTTGACAAAGCTGGCTACTATTCCGTGAACATGCTGCCCCACCTCACCCCTGCCCCTTGGAACCTCTAACTCTCCTTAAGCCTCAACTTATATACTAGTTAGTTTAAGTTTTTGCTGATTCCCAAAATCATTAGTACCCCCACCCCACTGCTTTTTTATTTGTATAAAGCTTACATTTACTTATCTGTGAGCAGATACTTATCTTTCTGCCTTTTATATTTATATTACTAACAACTGGCTCTTAATTGATTTAGCAATTCAAAAAGATCTGGGTTCAGATTGTGTCTGTAGTACATAGCTCTGTAGCCATGAGTTTGTCACAACATTTCTAAATATGTTTTCTCATCTGTAAAATGGGTATAAAAATACCTATACTCCTTACCTTACAGGTTGTAAAGTTCAAATGAGATAGTGTATAAAAAGTGTTTTACAAACCTTAAGTGACTATATAAATGTCAGCTACTATTATCATTCAACTAACTATTCTTTTATCCAGTTAAAATATTTTTATAATTTATTATGTACATTGTCTTTGAAACATCTAACTTTACAAATATAACAATGTTATCTTCTGTGTATTATTCATTAAATAATATTTTAGTTTCATAGTTACCTTTAAATGTTATAAGGTTTCACTTCATAATATGAAAAAAAGTTTCTAAGTCTGTACATACATACATACATACATACATACATACATACATACATACATATGTTCTTGTATTAATCCTTACATTAACCATAGAGATGTTGTTAAACTCTTTTGTCTTACTTTCCTTCTGGGATTCAGTTCAGTCTGCTTCCAAGATCAGAATGTCATGTAACTGAATAAGAAATAAAGTATAAACACCTTCTCCTAACACTATGCCTAAAACTTGTGACTGGTTTATGCAGTTTACATGGTCTTGAATGTTTTTGTCAAGGCTACCTAGGTATAACTGAAACTGGTCACTTTAATCTTGTCGGGAGATTGGGAGATTCAGATCCCATCCAATACCAGACAGCAAATTATCATAGCAGCAAACAGTTGCCAAAATGCATTTACCTCAAGAATATCTTCATAATATGAATATATTTCCACATGAAGGAACATGAGTACCACAGCCTGCAGTGCCTGGACTTTGAACTCTTCAAAAATGTTAAAAAACACAAACCATACGTTCACATTGAAAATGTGTTTACATCACAAAGTCAAAAAACTACCATATTCATTCCTCCCAATCTCTGAGGCCACAATGGGAAAGAGAAGACTTCTTACCAGCCTGCCACATAGGCCAAGTTCAAGGGGGCAATATGGTCTGGCTATTACACTGGAGGTTACCAGGGACAGCTGTGTTCTTTATAAAATCTGCTGACCCTCATGAACTTTCTATCAACAAGGTTTTTTCATCCTCCCTTTATTGCTATTAAACAATTAATCAACAGCTGTTGAAACACTATAAGCATGCTTGTAATTTGCAAGAAAATTAATGATTCTCTATCTATTAAGATGCTGAGGGAGGCTTTGTTTTCCAACCCTGGGATGGACTTCCTGATTTATCCTTCAAATCAATTACCCTCCTGAACTCTCCTGCTCCAGTCTATTGGCTGAAAGCCTCCCACCTTCCATTTTATTCCTTACTGATTTGGTGGCATACATGGAGTCAGCATTAGGGAAAGCCTGAAAATTTGGTTCCCTGAATCACTGAAGTACTTCAGTAGAGTAAATACATATTCATGTTAACTAAAGTTGCAAGCAATGATTTTATTGACCTGATTTCTCTTAAAGTTTACTCTAATGTGGCTTTTTTGAAAGAGGGTTTGGATTTAAACATTCCTCTGAACTTCTGGAAATACAGAATGCTGGAGCTGGAAAGAACTTCAGAGATTGTTGAGCTCAGCCCCTTAAACCTTCCTGTTAAAGAGATCTAGATCAAGAGAGGCTAACTTACTTGTTCAGAGCTATTTTGTGGCAGAGTTGAAATAGATATTGAGGTATCCTAATATGTACTTCTCAAACTTTTTGGTCTCAGGACTTGGTTACACTCTTAAACATTGTCAAGAATCTCTCCTCTTACCGCACAAAGAACTTTTATATATGTGAGTTATATCTATAGGCATTTACCATACTAGAAACTAAACGTCTTAGTACCATGAAAATTGTTTTGACCTTGAGGACCCCCTAAAAGGGTCTGGAATATCCCTAGAGGTCCCCAGACTACACTTTGAGAACCACTAATTTCATCCTACTATATCATATTAGGAATAATTGATTTCTGAAGGGGGAAAAGTAAAAAGTGTTTAATGTGACAATTGCTCAATTATGTATTGAGCTTGGCATTCCTGAGATAGGTTATTATTTATTCAGTATCTAATGTTGTGTACTTCGAGTTAAATGTATCTGGACAAATGCCTGGGGAAAATTTAACTTCTGCCACCCTTAGTATAGTAACAGCCCAGTCATGGAGAGTAAGGGACTGGACCAGGACATATACAAGAAGTTTGCTTTGGTCCAAAGAAATCTCCAGATGTCTGGACTAGTCCAAGTTCAGTCTAGACCCCAAGTATCATGAAATTGAGAAAGTGGGCATGCTGCATTCACTCAATTCCAATGGAATTCCTATCAGAACATTTTTTAATGTTTTATTAATAATTTTTGTATTTTCATCACAGTCATTTCATCCTCACTACTGACTGAAGTCTTCCTTGTGATGAAAAAAATTATCTAAAAACATTTGATAAAGTGACAAAACTATACAACATTCTGTCCTAGGAATGATCTAACTCTCCTTGTGAGGAAAGAGAGATTTCATTATTTTCTCTGGATTCTTCCTTAAGTTTTCAATTACAGATCAGTTTCCTTTTACTAATCTTTTCCTTTACATTGCTGTAGTTACTGAGCATATTATCAAAAATTTACTGATTTTGTTCTGCATCAGGTCATACAAATCTTTCCATGATTTTTTTCTAAATTTTTTATATTTATCATTTCTTAACTGCACAATTATATTCACAAATGATAGCTTGTTCAGCCATTCCTCAGTGAACGAGTTCTCACTTTGTTTCTAGTTGTTTGTTATAAGATTGCTGCTATTGAATATTTTGAATACTGATCCTTCATTTCTGTCTTTTAAGTTCTTAGGGGCACAGCCAAAAAGTAAAGTGAAGGGTGACTAGAGCCTAGATCTGGACAAAAGAGGTGACTGATGCAACAACTATCAGCTCAGACAACATGGCCCCAAAACAGGAGTTCTAGGTGCCAAAGATCTAAGCCCTTCACTACTCAATTTATGCTCTGGTTTTATGGTATTTAGTAAAAAGATTTTCTTCTAATTGTACTGTATTTTATTTTAATTACATCATCTTTTAAATTTCATATAGTCAAGATTGTCTATTTTCCCTTTTATGAGCCTCTCTAACCCTTGTTCAGCTAAGCATTTCCCCTAGCTGTAGTAGTGAAATGTACCTGATCTTTCCCTATTGTGTTTTTTAAAATAGTATGATTTTTAGATTTCAGGCCATTTAACCATTTCGAGATTATTTTGGTATTTGGTATGTTATTGGTGGAAACCTATTTTCTGCCATGCCTGACCAACTACACAGGGTTTGACAGAAAAGGAGGAGTACTGTTCATATGCCATTTCCCATCATTACTCTGCTTGGTTTCAGGTCCATGAACATCATGTCATCATGCCTCCATGAGGAGTACTCATTGATGGCCTCTCTTTTTTCAGCTCTGTGTGTGTGTGTGTGTGTATGTGTGTGTGTGTGTGTGTGTGTGTGTATGTTGTCTTCCCCGATTAAATTGTGATCTCCTTCAGGGCAGAGACTGATTCCTTTTTCTTATGTGTATCCCTAATGCTTAGCTCAGCACCTGGCACATAGTAGATACTTAATAAATGTATATTGACTGTAACTATATAGTCAAGGAATCTGAGGCAACCTGAGTCCTACACTGATAACCCCACAAAAACTGTAAAGGAATCAGGGATAGGCCTCTTTCATATTTCGGTCATCTGTGGGGAATTTAAGAAAAGAAATATACAAGGATCATATAGGTTGAGAAGGTAAAAAGGGGTCAGCATCTGCGGAGGAAGCACCCACAATGATGGACTAATGGATTAATTAACGAATCCGAGTATATAAAACACTTCATGACCATAAAGGGATATATTAATGTCATCTGTTATGATACAGACACTACAAAGCAAGTGAACAGACAGTTTTCCATAAGGCAGGGCTTATGGAAGCGGCTGCTATTAAAACCGCATCCAAATCTGCTGCCTGGATAAACATTCCAATTAGAAGGGCCACTTTCCA
This sequence comes from Phascolarctos cinereus, assembly GCF_003287225.1. Classification (NCBI taxonomy): domain Eukaryota; kingdom Metazoa; phylum Chordata; class Mammalia; order Diprotodontia; family Phascolarctidae; genus Phascolarctos; species Phascolarctos cinereus. The sequence goes on from NW_027556180.1 coordinate 160,454,870, forward strand.
TGTTTGTGATTTTACTTAACATTTTTTGCAAGAAAATAAAAGGAGCAATGTGGCAATGTAGATAGCATCAAAGAATTCTGTTCTCTTTATTTTTTTTTCACTCATATTGTATTAAATGCAAAAATAACCTCCACTCGAGGTCATGGAACAAATTGTTGGGGGCAAACAAGTCCTTTTTGAAAGTATTTCTTTCTGATGTTTTTACCTCCTTGATTTTCTAATTCTCTATAGATTCTCATTCAGTGCTAACTGTAGAAAATATACAGCTTTCAAGTCTGACCCAGGTCTCTCTTTGTTTTCCTTTGAAACTCAAAAACAACATTCAACAAATTTGACTTATAAAAGATTTTTATCTTACATGGGAGAGCAATACTATTTCTGTAAACTATCCATGATATATTAGCAATAATGCTATTCCACTTCAAACAAATTAGAAACTAATGTTAGTGTTCTTAACAATGTTATACCAAATAATAACTCCCCACAGGCCAATTTGCATACAAAATCTAACATTTAAAGCCAAGTTACAATTAGCACTTTATTATGAAACTGTGATTGTAATTTACTGCAGTGTATTTATACTTGCTGCAAGGAATCTTAATTTTTGAAAAATTACCCTATTAAAGACACTGTCATAATGGACCAACTTGCATTAAATTAACAACCAAATCAAAGTTCAAGAGTCACTGTTTTCACTTTAGGAGGCAGGAAAAACAGGCCAATACATGTCCCTTCAGTGTAAGAGAGGAAAAAGAAATGAGCCTAAAAAGAGGAGCCTTTATTTGGGTTACCAATCCAGGTCACAACAACAACAGACAATAGATGCAAAACAAAACTCTCCATATGTCAGAATTATAAAACATCACATCAGTAACACTATATCCAGTAGGAATTGAGACTCCTCAATGCCAACCCACCCCAAATTGCTAAGGGTGACCTAAGGGGGATTCTTTTTTTTAATACAAATTTATTTATTTTTAGCTTTCAACATTCACTCCCACAAGTTTTTGAATTCCAAATTTTCACCCCATCTCACCCCTCCTCCCACCCCAAGATGGCATGCATTCTGAATATCCCTTCCCCTAGTCTGTCCTCTCTTCTATCTCTTATCCCCTTCCCCTTCTATTTTCCTGTAGGGCAGGATAGACTTCTGTACCCCATTTCCTATATTTCTTATTTCCCAGTAACATGTGAAAACATTTTTTTAAACATATGTTTTCAAAACTTTAGGTTTCAAATTTTCTCTCTTCCCCCACCCACCCTCATTGAAAAGGCAAGCAATTCAATATAGGTTGTACATGTGCAGTTATGCAAAACACTTCCAATAGTAGACATGTTGTGAAAAACTAACTCTATTTCCCTTAATCCTATCCTGCCCTCCCATTTATTCTATTCTTTCTTTTGACCATGTCCCTCAATTACTTCTGATTACCCCTTTCCCAATCTGCCCTCCTCTCTATCATCCCCCTGCTCTCTTGTCCCCTTCTCCCCCTATTTTACTGTAGGGTAAGACAGATTTCCATACCCAATTGAATGTGTTTGTTATTCCCTCCTTAAGCCAAATCCTATGAGAATAAGATTCACTCATTCCCTCTCACCTTCCCCCGTTTCCCCTACACTGTAAGAGACTTTTCCGTTTTTTTCGTGAGATAGTTTACCCCATTCTACCTCTCCCTTTCTTCTTCTCCGAGTATAATCCTCTCTCATCCCTTAATTTTATTCTCCAGATATGACCCCTTAATCTTCAACTCACCCTGTGCCCTCTATCTATCTATCTACATATACATACATATAATTTTTTTCCTCCAACTACCCTAATACTGACAAAGGTCTCATGAGTTATAAATATCATCTTTCCATGCAGGAATGTAAACAGTTCAATCTTAATAAGTCTCTTATGATTTCTCTTTCCTGTTTACCTCTTCATGCTCCACTTGAGTCCTGTATTTGAAAGTCAACTTTTCTATTCAGCCCTGGTCTCTTCATCAAGAATGCTTGAAAGTCCTCTATTTCACTGAATGACCATTTTTTCCCCTGAAGGATTATACTCAGTTTTGCTGGGTAGGTGATTCTTGGTTGTAATCCTATCTCCTTTGCCCTCCGGAATATTATATTCCATGCCCTGCGGTCCTTTAATGTAGAAGCTGCTAAATCTTGTGTTATCCTGATTGTGTTTCCACAGTACTTGAACTGTTTCCTTCTGGCAGCTTGTAATATTTTCTCCTTGACCTGGGAACTCTGGAATTTGGCTACAATATTCCTAGGAGTTTTCCTTTGGGGATCTCTTTCAGGAGGAGATCTGTGGATTCTTTCAATTTCTATTTTGCCCTCTGGTTCTAATATATCAGGGCAGTTTTCCTTGATAATTTCTTGAAAGATGATGTCTAGGCTCTTTTTTTGATCATGGCTTTCAGATAGTCCAATAATTTTTAAATTCTCTCTCCTGGATCTATTTTCCAGGTCAGTTGTTTTTCCAATGAGATATTTCACATTGTTTTCTAATTTTTCATTCTTTTGGATTTGTTCTAACTGTGTCTTGATTTCTCATAAAGTCACTATCTTCCAATTGCTCTATTCTAATTTTTAAGGAAGTATTTTCTTCAGTAAGCTTTTGGACTTCCTTTTCCATTTGGCCAATTTTTTTTTAGGGCATTTTCTCCTCATTGGCTTTTTGGACCTCTTTTGCCATTTGGGTTAGGCTATTTTTTAAGGTGTTATTTTCTTCAGTATTTTTTTGGGTCTCCTTTAGCAAGCTGTTGACTTGTTTTTCATGATTTTCTTGCATCACTCTCAGTTTTTCCTCTACTTCCCTTACTTGCTTCTCAAAATCCCTTTTGAGCTCTTCCAAGGCCTGGGACTGATTCATATTTTTCTTGGAGGCTTTGGATGTAGGAGCTTTGACTTTGTTGTCTTCTTCTGGTTGTATATTTTGATCTTCTTTTCACCAAAGTAAGATTCTAGTCTGACTCTTTTTGCTGCTTGCTCATGATCCCAGCCAATTACTTGAGTTTTAAACTCTTTGTTAAGGTAAGAGTCTGCTTCCAATGTGGAGAATGTACTGTCCCAAGCTTCAGGGGTTTGTATAGCTGTTTTCAGAGATACTTGTAGGGACCTGTAAATTTTCAGTTCTTCCAAGGTGGTATGATAAGGGGCGAGGTGTTTACTCCTTTCCTGGCCTGTGACCACAAGTATTCCTTTCTGTCCTGTAACTGTGAGGAGGGTTCCTCTCCACAGCCACTCAAGCTCTACCACACCAGTGTCCTCCTCACCCCAGCACTGCCCAGAACTGTGACCCAGATCCAAACAGGGCAAAGCAAGAGATTCCTGCCTCAGCACTGGCAAAGAGATCCCTGCAGTCCCTCTCTGATCAGCCACTGGATTCCCCTCAGTCTGTGGGCGGAAGCTCAGGAAGCAGCTGCCCCCCAGGGCCACGCTCTTGGGAATGGAGCTGAAACCCCACCTTCCTGTCTCAGCACCGACAGAAACAGACTTTTCCCTGACCTTCTAAGTTGTCTTTGGCATTGGTGGATTGAGGAGTCTGGAAACCTCCACAGCTGCCTGAGATTCAGTCCTCTGAGGTCTCAGGTTCTGGCCTGGGCACTGCGCTGTTCCCAGCCCGGCACGCTACACCTTTCTGATCAATCATCCAGGTTGTCTTGGGCTGGAAATTTGTTTCACTCTGTCTTTTTGTGGGTTCTGCTGCTTCAGAATTTGTTTAGAGCCATTTTTTATAGTATTTGGAGGAGAGCTCAAGCAAGTCACTGCTTTCACTCGGCCATCTTGGCTCCGCCCCCCCAAGGGGGATTCTTAATCATGTTAAGGCCTAGATAAAGAGCGAGCAAAATATTGGTCCACTTCTTGGGGTGATTTGAGGGCAGATACTGTCTCATTTTTGTCTTTGTAATACATATACAACATAGTAGGTACTTTGAAAAAGCTGATTGATTGATTAAGCCTCAATAACAAAATAGAAAGTAGAACTGTTCAACTCCCCTTCCCCTTTTCTTGTCTTCTTTATAAAGGAACAAAACAATGATTTATTACGCACCTACAGTGTGCCAGGTATTGCTCTAGATTCTTTACAAACAATACCTTATTTGACCTTCATAACAGGCCTGAGGTGTAAGTGCTACTATTATCCCCATTTTGCAATTCAGAAACCTGGGCGAAATAAATGGGCAAACAGATGTTAAGTGGCTTGACCAGCAGTTAAGAGAATGTGTCTGACACTAGATTTGAACTCAAGTCTTCCTGACTCCAGACCTAGCAGAGCTATGCACTGTACCACCTACCTGATCCTAGGGAAAAGGAATAGGATTCTCAGACTCAGGATGGTACAAAGGGCTCAAATGAGATTCAAATTCAAAGTTAATGAAAAGATGGTAGGAGCCTTTAAGAAGCTGTCACCTGGTCCAGAAGAAATACATCTCAAGGTAGTGAAAGAACTTGGTATTTGTAATTGCTGAACCACTGCCAGAGATCTTTCAAGGACTTTGTGGAAAGAGTGTTTCATTTAGAGACAGACTAGCTGACTTCAAATCTCACCCGTGTGACCCTGGGCAAAGCATGTCACCACTTTCACTCTCATTCACCTTATTTATAAAATGAAGCAATTGGCTAGATGGCCAAGATCCCTATCTGCTCTATGAATCTACAATCCTAAGAGAAAAATGCATCAGGAGTGAAAATGGGAGGATGTTTGATTTTGATAAGGAGAGCATGGGGATTCTTTAAACTATGAGCCAGTGAGTTTGATGCTCATTTGTGGAAAAGTTCTTTTTAAATATTATTGATACTATATTAATATCATAATATAAATAATAAAAATAAAGTGGTTATGATATTAATTCTAGTTATTAATAATACTTATTATTAAAATGATGGTCCAGAAACCCTTGGAAAGAAAAGTGGTTATCACTATGAATCAGAATGGATCCATGGAGAATAGATCATGTCAGGTATCCATACAGGGCTGCTAAACTGGTATATCTAGATTTCTGTGCAGAATTGGAAAGGGTCCTTCATGTCATCCTTAAGTATAAAACTTAGAGAAAAGAACCTTATAATGATATAGTTACATGGATTACAAAGAGATTAAATGAACGAATACATTTAAAGAGTGTCGATTAATGGATTTGTAAACCTGGAGGGTGACAGTGGATTGAGTGCCAAGCCTGGAATCAAGAAGACTCATCTTCCTGAGTTCAAATCTAGCCTCAGATACTTACTAGTTGTGTGACCCTGGGCAAGTCACTTAAACCTGTTTTCCTCAGTTTCTTCATCTGTAAAATGAGCTGGAGAGGGAAATGGTAAACCCCTCCAGTATCTTTGCCAAGAAAACCCCAAATAGAATCATGGAGAGTTGAACACGACTCAAAACCAACTAAATATAAACCTGGAGGGAGACGGTGTCTAGTTGAGTGCCACAGGGATCTGATCTTCTTTTCTTTATAATTGTACTAGTGTATTTATATGAGTGTGTGTATCTGTATAGGCATATTGGCATACATGTGCATGTATTACATAAAATATCATGTTTAACTTTTAAAGCCCTTTATAAGCTGGCCCCTTCCTATCTTTCCAGTCCTCTTACATCTTAGTCCCCTCCACGAACTGGACATCTAGTGACAGTGGCCCCCTTCCTATCTCCTGCTGTGCACGCACCCACACCACTCCACCTCCCAAATCCAAGCATTTTCACTGGCTATTCCCCATATCCTGTATTTTCTCTCTCCACCTCTCTGCCTTCTAGCTTCTCTGGCTTACTTTAAATCTCAGTTAAAGTCAAACCTTCTACAAGAAGCCATTACTAGTCCTCCTTAATCTTCATGCCTTCTGTCTGAGATTACCCTCACTTTATTCTGTATCTATCTTTTTGGTACATAATTGTTTGCAATCTGTCTCTCGCCTCCCAGTTAGACACTGAGTTCTCTGAGAGCGAGGACTCTTTTTTTCCTGTCTCTGTATCCCTAAGACTTAGCAGTAGGCACTTTATAAATGCTAGTTTACTGACTACATACTCTCTGTCTCTGTCTCTGTGTTTCTCTCTCTCTCTCTCTCTCTCTCTCTCTCTCTCTCTCTCTCTCTCTCTCTTTCTCTCTCTCTCTCTTTCTCTCTGTATACCTACATATATATACACACATACATATACATAGATACATATATGCATATATGTAGAGAAATAGTATTTTAGCATATATTACACACAGTATATGTTACCCACATATGTACATTATATACATATATACACACACACTCATATATATATATATTATATATATATATTATATATATATTATATACATATGCATATATGTGTGTGTGTGTGAGCCAGTGAAAAATAGTTTGCCGGGGCGGGGGGGGCCCTGCCTCCCCAAATAATATGAATACTAAGATGGTGTCAGAAGTGGGATGAAGAGTGCAATTAGCCAGAAAACATTTTGGAAAAATCTTGAGAAGCTGAGGTGCTGAAGGATTAGGAATCTTCCTTATAAAACTTAGATTACAAGGGCATTCATTGGTTAAGCATGTCCCTCACAGTTCCCAGGAGCTCTGGGCAATGAGTCACAGAAGAACGTGAAGTTAATCCCAAGGGAGCTCAGTTTTCTTTCTCTTAGCTGTTCCGCTCAGTTATAGAAGCTCTACCTCATGAGGCAGTGGGAGCAGGATGGGCAAACTCACAACCAGCCCAAGACTGCCCAACAGTTGCTCAATGTCTGGCTGGAGTTGCCAACACAGAAAGAAGGAGAGGAAGAGTAATATTTATTATAATATTTAATAATATATTTACATTCTTCCTGTTCCTGACTTATGTGACAGCAGGGGCACTCTATCTCACTATTTTTTTTTGCTGTCATCAGAGTTTCCAATAACCTCAAGCCATCTTCCTCCACTTCAACAAAGAAATTCCAATCTAATCCTACCAATTCTTGACAAATTTTGTGGGCCATTCCTGATTCAGGCTTGACTGGTCATTCATATTCAGGGCTGGTACTAATTAAAACACTTATTAAGAAACGGACGTTTAAGATTAAAAAATGGAGGTTTACTTGACCAAATTACGGAGAGGATAGTCAACAAGGATACAGCATTGATTCAGTTGAATATGGCCTCCCTGTTTCTGTATTGGCCATGAAGGTGCAAAAGTCAGGCCTAAAGGAATTACTCTTCTCTTGCACTGGTATTAGTACCACCATAAAGCTATGTCAATGGTTCAAGCCATAGACCTCTGGACCAATTAAATCTTGAGGATGGTTTTAATAAGGAAAAAAGCAATCCAGGCTTTGTGGAGCAGGGCTTTTTGAAAAGCTAGCCAGCCTATATTTCAAGGCCTTAGGGGAGAAAAAAAAACTATCCAAGTTTAGACACAGCATCTGGGTAAGTTTCTCATCTTATTCCTGAAAACTGGGTTCCCCAAAAAGCAGCTGCTACTCCCAAGTTCCAATATGTCCTCTGGGTAGCTATTCCTACCACTGTAGATCAAATAAGAGAATACTAGTAAAAAATGTTTAGCACAGAGCCTAGCACATAGTAGGTGTTCAATAAATGTTTGTTCTCTTTCCTTCCTACAACTCATGATCTCCCACAGGTATGCTTCCCATTAACAATCAGCCAGTAGATATAATTAACTCTTAACAAAAGCATTTGCAGTGTAGGGGGAATAGTTTCATCCCCTCTCCCCAATAAACCTGAGATACATTTTCTCATTCACATATACAATTTTATTTTTAGGAACAGTGGATGCAAACTTATAAGAATATAGTAGTAGAGAGGCACTCATATAGGGATTATATGTGACCAAGTC